>NW_010562993.1:0-1570 GCF_000687285.1 Phaethon lepturus
GCAAACTTACTGAGGGAGCTCTTGATCCCCTTGTCCAGATGATTGATAAAGATACTAAACAGAACTGGCCCCAAAACTGAGCCCTGGGGAACACCACTTGTGACCGGCCGCCAGCTGGATTTAACACCATTCACCACAACTCTCTGGGCTCGGCCACTTTACCCAGCGAAGAGTATACTTGTCTAAGCCACAAGGGGCCAGCTTCTCAGGAGAATGCTGTGGGAGACGCTGTCAAAGGCTTTACTAAAGTCCAGGTAGACAACGTCCACAGCCTTTCCCTATCCACTAGGCGGGTCACCTGGTCATAGAAGGAGATCAGGTTGGTCAAGCAGGACCTGCCTTTCATGAACCCATGCTGGCTGGGCCTGATCCCTTGGTTGTCCTGTCCTTGGTTGTCCTCTTGTGTGCCTAAAGGGCTCTTATGAGCCTGCATATCCAACCAGGGCTGAAAGGGCTATTTTAAACATGTATGCTTACACTGTATCCACTTCTGGCCTCTGCAGTTTTGGAAGATGTTCAATATTTAAGAAGTTAAAAACACCCAAAACCAACCATGTCAAGACTTGCAGAAAACACTGCTGTGAAAAACCTGAAGAGCTTATAAAGGATGTTGAGAGCTACAATTGCTACAATTTTTATGAACTTGTTCAGAGAGAAAACAGGAGTCGCAAAGAGACTGTATGACATAGAGGAGAAAGTCATAGCACGAACTAAGGAATGAAGCTGCAGCCACACAAACTCAGCTTGGAAGCGGAGCGCAGACCTCCACCAGCCAGGGAGCCCAACCATTACCTCTCAGTGCCAAAGGCAACAGCCACCGCCAGCTCGAGGCCGGATGCCTGTGTTCCCACACAAGTAATTGGGCTCCAGACAGGGGTAAGCAAATGCAATGTAATAGCCTGTGACAGACAGGCAGGCTGCCCAGGCGATTTGAGGTTCCCTTCTGCCCTTACATACTACCAGTTTATGAGAAGGCTCTGCAGGCTGAAGAGCTAGGTCAGTGAGGAACTCACCCGGGCGCACACCAAAGATACCCGCCAGAAAGGACCATGATGGAGAAAATGCTTAAATAGCACAGCCCTGTATCACGTTAGCTGATTTTTCCAGACTTCTAGCTCTGTAAATAAAATATACCCTGTGGAATTTCTGAGAAGCTTTGGGGTTTTTCTGTGAGGTGCTCTGCATGCACAGGAGTGCGGTGGAGGCAGGAAGGGAGAGATTTGTCACGGGAGCCAGTTACGTCCTTAAATACCAACTCTTCTCGTTCCACTACAAACAGATGAAACCCCACTGATATCCACGCTCGTCTCTGTCTCCAACGAAGGCGGCTCGAGGTTAGCTCCAGCTTTGGCAGCCACGGAGATGGCGACCGCCCTCGGTGCAGAACAGCAGCCCCAGCCAGAAAGTGTCAGCCGCTCCCCGGGGCGACCAGCCCCGCGTCTAGCACCTCAGCTGTTCTGCCACGGGCCTGGCTTCTGGTTTTTCCTCAGTGGGTGCTGTTTAGCATTTACTTGATGTCATGGTAATAAAAATTAACACTACTTTGCAGGAAGAGACCCAAGTAGGGAAA
>NW_010562993.1:1685-8025 GCF_000687285.1 Phaethon lepturus
TAGCATTTACTTGATGTCATGGAAATAAAAATTAACACTACTTTGCAGGTAGAGACCCAAGTAGGGAGAGGAATGGGCTCTTTAGATCCTTCCTCCTGCCTCTTGCCGCAACTGCTCTTACCTGTGTATGCGTGTTAAGGAAAGAGACGGACACACAGACAGATGCTGGGAAAGCTGCAGGCATGCTGGTGAGGGTACGGAGAAAGACAGACAGAGCTCTTCCCTGTTTATTCATGCTTTAGCAGGGCAGCAACATTGCCATGGCTGGCTCTTCCCTCCTGTCCCTGTCTTTGCCTGTGCAGCCCCCAAAAAGCTCCAGTTCACCTGGTGGGTCCCTCTGACATGACATACAGCACAGAAAATCATGACCAGATTTCCTGTCAATCAATCAAGCTGATGCTTTGCAACAAATCCCAGCCTGAATAACCCAGAAAACCATGTAGTCACTAGTGTAGGTTTTGGACTTTTTAGAGTTTTGGTTTAAGTTTCCTCTCTGCATCTCAGAAGCACAGCTGAGGTAGCGAGGAAGAAATCCCTCCTCCCACCCCCATGAGTATTTTTCCTTTCCCCCTGCTTACGGAGAAAGCGTTAAACCCTGATCTGAGCGTGCTAAGGTCAGGGCAATGAGGCTGTCTCAAAAGTCTGCAAGCAGCCTGGCACAAGCCACTCCGAGGAGCGGGCTAGCACGGTAATTTAAGCAGCAGCAAACCCAAATCCAAAGCGATCAACGTGGAGCTTACTGAAAATGGAAGTTTGTGAGCACGGGGACAAATACATTAGTGTACTAGCAAACCAAGCAACACCAAACTGACCCTATTACATAGTTATTGTCAGATCAATTCCATCAAGTCTCTCCATTTTAAGAAATGTATGGATTTTTAAGGACTTTTCAACTCAAAGAGCCCAGACGGCAGGAACCTGGTGCAGAGCTGACAACCAGCTCGCTGCAGTGCACGAGCAGACACGATGCTCATAGCTGCTTACTATGTCTTTCTCCAGGCTGGATGCAGAGACACAGCCTCTTTCCCAGGAAAATGATCCACAGCACAGAGTGTGCCAGGTTGTACTAATGGAAGAGCTGTAGCCTCCTTAATTCTCTCTAAGCATCTCTCCTTCTTCCCCCAGGAGAAATCCACCACCATTCTCTTCTGAAGATGGACAAAAATGTGTTCCCTTCCACAGCAGCAACTAAAAATCACAACTAGTGAACACGATTGCCGCCCAGACTGGTGATGTGGCCAGATGAAAGGATTACCTGTCAGTAATTACTGTCTCTGCACCGATGGAGCTTTTTAATCCCAGCAATGCTTCCCGCTCTCTGCAGAGCCTTCTCCAGAGAAGCCTCTTGAGAAGGCTGCAGAGGTGAGTCCAGAGGTTGCCAGCTACATCTGCTGCCCCGGTGAGTAAGTGTCCTTGGAAAGGCTTATGCCATGGAGCATATTTCATGCCCGATCGATGACAGCGGGTTGCCTTTTCCTTTTAACCCTGTGTGCACAGGCAGCGATGGGCTGTCTGAGCTTCCCTCCGGTGCCCTGTTATCATGTAGAACTTCTGCGCCCTTGGTGGCCAAGCCATGCCCAGGATGTCCCAACACTCCACACACATTAGCTGCTGTCGGAGCTCTGCCACCCTTGGTGCTGGGGATGTTCTCTGTAGGGTTGTGTTTTGTCCGCCTGGGTGTTCTTGGTTTGAGAGAGATCTCAGGGAGGACACACTCAACCTGCATGATTTATGGCCAGCTTGGAACAAACCACTTTAGATTGAGAAATTATTTGGTCAGAGGGGGTCTTGGGCCAGTGCTGGGTGATGTGGAATGGTGGTATAACTTGCTTCAGCAGGTTAAGGAAAGTAAGTGGAGCAAAAGTTGTCTAGATATCCAGATCAGATTTCTGACTTGCCTGCACCTGGGCAGAGGAGCAGCTCCTGCCATGCCAGAGGGGACTCTGACCTGCCTGCTCCAGGGGTGCGGGAGGGACCTGCTGGTCCCTACCCCTGCAGAGCCCCGGTGGCACACACACAGGGGACAGTCACCTTAGCAAGACAGAGGGCTCAGAGGTAGCCACGGGCTGTCAACTTCCACAGCTTACCTGTCATGTGCGCCCTGAGCTCACGGGGAGGGCTGGAGCATTGACTTGTTTTGGCCCACGGTGAGGAGAGGAAAGGCACACACGGACAGCTGACACGGAAACCTGCATTGACCAACATTGACTTTGTCTTGCGTCTCATATCTTGGAAAGAGCTTTTAGCTGGAGAGCGGAGCGAAAAGTGTTAATATGAACGCATTAGCATGCCACTGTGGTGTTTGAACTGTGCATTTTAATACACACAACAGCTGCGGAGTATATATGAGGGACACAACTACATGTACATGGAGAGTCTCAGCTGTTGGGAGCAGCCACTGACTCTTCTGCCTGTGTGTGGGCTCTTCCCTGGTCCCCAGGGTAGTGACGGGGGCACGCCAACACCCTACCAGCCTCACGAGTCCAGATGTTCGTGATACCAAACAATCAGGACCTCAGGCTATGGCAGTCTCAGCAACACCCACCCAGGGCACGTGTGTTCTCCTGAGGAGACAGGCTCTGCTTTGTGCTGCTGCCTCCACCGCCAGGCACTAGGTTAGCAGACAAAGCAAGCTCTCTTGCCCACACCCACAGCCACCTGAAACACTTCTGCAATCCCTTGGTGACACCGCGTGGCATTGAGGCATGTTTCTTGGTATTGCTGGAGTCCGACAGAGTGTTATCTCTCCCACCACGGCAAAGTCAATGCCACCGCTGAGGGTGTCACCACCAGCCAACTGATCATTAATACCTGCCCATGCGTGGGCATTATCTGAGTGATGGTGGGGCAGTGCCGCGTGAGGGATCCTGACCTCTGGATGTGGGGTAAGTGGTAGGACCGTGGGGGACACGGGGGGCATCAAGGCTGGCTTGGGCTGTATACTTTTCAAATATATTTGTATTGTGTACATTTCTACATTGCCAGTAAGAAGACAGTCAATCTGTATTTCCTCCCAACCCCATCTTCAGCATCTGCTTCTGCTCTACTCAGCCCACCAGTTGTGCCAGCACAGTCATTTGTGCAGCACAGGGTGACCAGGACCACTGTACTTACTTGGGCGGAAAATAATAACCCACCTTTTTGCAAAGTCGTTTTTCAGACGTATCAGCTCTCTGGCTCAGCACAGTCACAAAAGCGCTGGTGCCAGCACAGCACAGGTGGTAGCATGGCGGGAGGGAAGGGGAGGGCAGGGAAAGGAGATGGGAGCAGCGGCTGACGGAGAGCTGCCTCCACATGAGGCTGTGGCTTTGCGGCGAGCAGTGCTGCGTCTCTGCCCCTCCATCCTGCGGCACATTCCTTTGCCCAGCTGGTACCGTGTTACACCTTGGCTCTGGAGCAGCCACTTCACAGCCACGTTGTGAACCAAGTCAGGGCTCTTGACCTTGCCTCTAAAAAAACCCGCAAGGGGTTTATTTTTAAACCAGATCGGTTTTTCAGTCACAATTCACAGCACAGATGTAGTTCCCGCACAGTTCAATGGGTGGTATGACATAGCATGGGCTAGAACAAGAGAAACGCAGTTTGCAGCAGCTGCTGAGACTGCTTCATACGGTAACACCGTTGAGCAGTGTAAGTCAGGACCAAGGTGGGATGTGTGTGCCCACAGAAGACCCCTCAACCTTAACTACAACATTTTTCAACCCTCCCCTTCAAGCTTAGCTAGTGCAATTTGTGTTGAGCTCCTAATGATGTAAGACTTCTTAAAGGAGTTGGGTTTCTTTGAAGATTGGTATGATAAAGACATTGTCACACTTTCCTCTGTGATGAAGGCTGAAGAGATAAACCTGGAATATAAACTGTTGTGTGAATTTCTGGTCCGTGACCTTTATCTCCAAGTAAATTAAGCTCCATAAGTAAATAATAAATGCTGTAAATGAAATTCTGAAAAGGATCACTAGTTATTTGAAGAACAGAGAATACAGGTATATTTTTGACCCCTGAGACTACAGGTCTTGGAAGTCTGAGCAAAGTTTGGAAGAAAGTGGTGGGTTGCCAGGGAGGAGTAAGAAAGATGGGGGTGAACACAGTGTACAGCTCCTCGAGTTTGGCTCAGGGTCTTGTGCTGAGCCCAGGGGAGTTACTGCCAAGGTGGATGCACAGAGAGCAGCAAAAGAATTGGAGAAGACGTGAAGCTCTTTCCTCAGTGGGCCTATCTGCTCACACTGCCTTTTTCTCTTGAGAAATAAATCACTTTCTCCATTACCAGGTGTACCAGGACGATGAACTGCTCCCCAGGGCCCCAATTCCACCTGGGGATCTCACTGCACTCTCCAGACAGTGCAGTTCATACATCACCTTTGCCACTGGCCTGAAGGACACAGGCAAGTCATGACTAAATCACAAAATGCCAACTTGAATTAAACGGTTATTCACTTTTTTACAGCCCGTTAATAACAAACCGTCTCTAATTACAATAATTTGTGGTGATAAATGACAATTAATATCAGATTTGCCTAGGAGAAAGATAATTTGCCACCTAAAATGAGGGACATGAAATGATTTCATTCGCAGGTGCTGCTTAAAGACATGATTTGGGTTGCACATGGGGACCATCACAGAAGGTCAGACTGACACTACCTTTGGCCAGGACAGCTACAGGAGAACTTGACAAATAAAATATCCAGAGTTGCAACTGCTGTGGATGGCAGTTCGGGACTTGGTGCTGACTACTGGAAAGCATGATGTAAAACCTGGATCAGGTTTCTTAGGACCTTCTCCAGCCAGCGTCGGAAGCTCTGCAAGGACTGAGATTCCCTGGCTGCCCGGGAGAACACCCTGGCTCCATGGAGTGTCTTTGCATCCAGAGAGATGCCTCAGATGTTTAATTTCCCATTTGCTTGCATCTTACCTCCAGGCACGATGAGGTCAGTAGCAGCTTTGCTTCACCCACCTTCACAAGTACTCTTTCCTCTTGTGCACAAGGAGCTTTGTGCCGGTTTGTTGTTGTTTCCCCCCCGCCCCAAAAAACCCTCTCACTCAGGTCGCTCATGAAGGCTCTTGCAGAAATGAAGCTATCATGAAAAATCCTCCTATGAAAAATCCTCCTATGATAATTAATAACTAAAGTGGTTAAAAGATATGAAACAAAAGGTGGAAAAGATGAAGCAGTTTTTCACAATGAAGGAGATAACCACTGGGGAACTCTGCCGGCCAACATCTTTGTGATTTGGGCAAGGGGTGAACGGTGAGATGACAAAGTTTGTTGATGTCGCAGAATTGTCAGGGAGTAACAATGACAATTGGCTATGAAGAGCTGCAGATGGATTTTATGCTGTGGAGTGACTTTGAGGATAAAATGGAAGATGTAATTCAACACTGATAAATTCGAAGTAATGTGCAGGGGGGAAAACAATCCTGACTATGTATGCTTAGTGATGGGCTCTAAATTACCTATTATCACCAGGGAAGAGATATTTGAACAGCTCTCTGAAATACCAGCTCATTACTCAGGGGTGGTCAAGAAGGTAAATATGATATCTGGAGTTATTAGGAAAAGAACAGAGAGCAAAAGAGAAAACACCATTATGCCATAGTACAGACGTACTCCGACCTGGAATACTGTATACAGTTCTGGTGTCCCTACCTCAAAAGCATGTGCTAGAATTGACAATGAGATAAGGATACTAAAGGTATGGAATGACTTTTATGGGAAGTGACTGAAAATATGAGGACACTGAAGTTTACAAACAGAATGCATGAGTGGGGGTAAGACAGTGAGATGATAAATTATGAATGACATTGAGGAAAAAAAAAGAGAATGGCTATTTGCTGTTTCTCAAAGAACAGTAGGTTTTAAAAGAAACAGAAAAGTACTATTTCACTTGAATTGTGGAGATTGTCAAAAGATATGAGACACATTGTCCTGGTTTCAGCCAGGATAGAGTTAATTTTCTTCAGAGAAGCTGGTGTGAGGCTGTGTTTTGGATTTGGGATGAGAAAATGTTGATAACGTGCTGATGTTTTGAGTTGTTGCTGAGCAGTCAAGGACAGTCCAGCTTCTCGTGCTGGGCTGCCAGCGAGGGGGCTGGGGGTGCCCGGGGAGCTGGGAGGGGACACGGCCAGGACAGCTGACCCAGGCTGGCCAAAGGGACATTCCTTTTGTATACAGTATACAAAGGACAAAGAAGAAGGAAGGTGTGGAGGGACATTCGGAGTGATGGAGTCTGTCTTCCCAAGAGGCCATTACGCGTGACGGAGCCCTGCTTCCCTGGAGATGGCTGAACACCCGCCTGCGGATGGGAAGTGGTGAATGAATTCCTTGTTTTGCTTTGCTTGCGTG
>NW_010562993.1:8136-13644 GCF_000687285.1 Phaethon lepturus
CCCCGTCCCACTGTGGGGGAGTGAGCAAGTGGCTGTGTGGGGCTTAGCTGCTGGCTGGGGCTAAACCACAACACACATAAAGGCACAGATGAGTTGTAAAAGGGATTAGATACAAACAGCATGAGAAAAAAAAAAAATCAAGTGTATTACAAACAAAGATGACAATGCAACCTCTAGCTCAAGAAAATGGAAGTATATGTTTCCACAAGTATATAAGCAGGAAAGGATATATAAATATAAACATGTACACAAATGCACACAAACACAACTATTCCTAAGCCAGAAGAGGTACACCAAGGAAGAATCTCCCCACTTGCTCTGTTTGTACATCCTTCTGCAAGCATCCGTCAGTAGTCACTGAGAGGTGCCAGTCCCTCCCAAGACCCATTCACGTGTCCCTCCCTTTCAGGATCGCTGTCACAGATGCCGAGCACCGTTCTCCGCCCTCAGGTCTCTGCCCGGCGGCGACACGTCACACACAGCCAGTACCTGGCACCGGGACACTGGCAGCTGGCCTGAGCGTTTGGAAGGAGAAGGTGCATTTGTATGTGACCATCTTTGAACAAAGAACTGCATTTGTGTGTAACTAAGGCATGGTTAAAAAAGGAATCCACGGTTTACATCGCCAGTTACTCTGTCAGAAGGAAAATAAATGGCAAAATTCTGAAATCTACTGGGAACTGGCAGGCAAGAACTTTTTCTGTCCCCATTCAGATTGGGAATGTAGGCTGACAAAAGTAAGTTAATAAATGCCATGTTTATGGAGGAGCTTGGACCCTCCTGGTGTTTGCTAGTTCTAATGCATCCTACGTGGCATCCTGTTTTTGAGTTCAACCATCATATTATGGTTGAACTTAGAATAATGAATGGTTTTCCAGGACTTTTCCTCTCTTTTCCAGGACAGCTAGATCCTGACTGCCCCTAGGGCCGGTGGGCACAGCACACCCACCCCTCCTTCTTGGGAAGGTGCTGTCAAGCATATACGTGCAAGGGCAGGGTTGGTGCTTGCAATCAGATGTTTTAATGTATGTTTTAATCAGATGTATGTCGATCTCCTTCGCCTGTGTTATAACCCAAGTGAGGGTCCTCTTGCTACCCTTTGCTTTCATGACACAAAATAAACCTTGTGACTGATGGGAGGCACAAAACACGTGAGCCTGCTCTAATGACACTGCACGTTCATTCCTTTCTTGCGATTCAATGGACAGGTCTGGAAACGGTGAACATATAAAAGGACACCGTATTTCCAAACTGTTGAGAAATGAATAATGCATTGGGAAGCAGACATAAGCATTACTTCTCTTCTAATCAGTATCATGAAGCATTTTACAAATTAACCACTTTCCCCAGACACTTACTACATTAAGTAGCTCTAGGCTGAGACCCTATCAGGGTGGACGGTGCCATCTGCATTTAGAAAATTGCCTATACATTTATTAAAGTGAAATTCACCCATTAATTAATCCTGTCAGCGTTTTCCCTGGAAAGTCTCATTAGCATATTGAGCTAATTACTACAACTAGCAGCACTGGGTGGGGGTGTGTATATGCGGGGTGGGGAGGAGGGAATGTTATTCTTACTTAATAATGGAAAGGATACCTCATTCTTACATTGACATTAACAATCAAATTGACAAAGTCAGAATAACTTTGGAAGGAGATAAACCTGTCATTTTTTTCCCCTTCCATTTAGGGATCTTTGCTGCAGGAGGAAAAATATATTCAAAACATAACAGAAATCTTCTGAAGCTGATAACTAGAAGGAACAAGACATTCTTCCAGTTACCCATTCCTACATAACTCTATGATAAGTGTATTTTGACTTGGTAAAAGTAAATTACAATACTATTCAGTTCCTTTTCTACAGCTCTCCTTGCTCAGGATATTGTCCTACTTGCTTGTGTGACAGCAGCACCCAGAGACCCTGGCACCAGAGAGTTATCTTGTCCTGCCTGGTTTCTTCAGTGAGGTGAGCCAGGGTGAATGTGGTGAGCTCTTGGCGTGCCCAAACCAATCAACTACATTAACTTGAACCTTTTTCATTGAGGTTTATGTTAAAACATTTTTCTCACGTGTCCTACAGGTTAGGAGTAGCTGTACAGTCAGGGACTATGGTTCAGTTGATGGACAGTCCTTTTTTATGCCATGGTAGCTGTATCCCCATGATGAACGTCACTGTATGAACATCAAGTGAAACACAGGGAAAACTCCTCAGGGAGCCTGCTGGCTAACCTACCAAGATAGCAGGTGGGAGGGAAAATGGCAGCATAGAGAAATGAAATTACTTTTAAAGGTCTTAGGGTAGAAGGAGGCAAATACTAAATCCAGGAATCTTAACTCCTCATTGAGTCACCATGCCAGCACACACAGTTGCCCTCACTGAGCATCTTACAGGCTTGCCATATGTTGCATGTTGGTATGAAGGAAAAAGTATTATTTTAATAACTCTCCTCCTTCATCACACACTTGTAGCATAAATGTAAATACAGCCATTACTGCCAATACTGCCCACAGACGCTGCCACACCTTTCTCTATGGGCAGTCCTCCATCTGCAAAATGGGAGCAGCTGGGGAGGGGAATGGCAATAGTCAGATCACACAAAAATACAGCTGGCAGATGAGCACATTATGCAGCTGACAATGCCAGGGCATGCACAGTGTGAATACTACAGCAACACCCACACACGTGGGCTTTCCAGCGTCGCATAGCAAAGAGGGTGAGATCTGAGTGTGTGTGATGAATGTCAGTATTGGGAATATTTGAGAGACCCAACTATCAGGCTTGACACGTGTTGATCTTTTCAATATCTGAAAACTAGGTCAAGCTCTACATCCTCAAGGGACAGAAATCAACTTCTGGTCATTCTGCTCCTACATATATTACACAAGCATCAAAATTGCTCCTCTCGAGATACTGCAGAGCACAGGACACATCTGTAAGTGAAAGACTTTACATAAGGTCATTGTAAAAAACATTCCACCCCAATTAAACATGATTTGCTTTTACTAATTTTACTGTAGTACAATTCTTGTAACTATAATTATCTAAAGCTCTAAGCAAAGATACACGCAGGTACTTGTCAATGAGCCCATCAGCAATCCCAATTCTTAAGCACTCTCCTGCATACATAACTTTTCTCAAGCCTTTTATCCCTTCAAAGTCAGTAGGACAGTTCCCATGTGTAAAACAGCTCTTAGACACACACGCCTTCAGAATCAGACCTTAAGCAATGTTTTGTAACCTCAAAAGCATTTTCTGTTTAATAAATAACAAAAAATGTTTCTTTTTCAAAAAGACAAAAAATACTTTTAGTGAAGCTAGGGCCCTGACCTCAGAGAGAGAACTGGATGATTTCAACTTGCTATGGTTTTTACTCAGCCAAGTAAAAGTCTGGAAGCCTTCCTTGCCTTCTAATCCTGATAGATTTCAGCTGTATTCCTCTAGCAACAAATGGATTCTCCTGGGGCTAAAATAATTGTATAAATAGGGATGCTAATGTACTCCCTTTAGCTGATTAGTATCAAGTTGTAGAGATAGTGAGTTCAGCTTGTACTTGTATTATAATTTCTATCTAACTTCTGCCCTCAATCTCTAGGTAAAGATACTCTAGCAGAGAAATAACAGGAAATAAGCACAAGATGCAAAATAGTTCCGGTGTTGAAAAATGAAAAGAAGAAAAATTTAAGAAAAAACTTAATCTGTGTCATTCATGCCAGATGGCTGCTTATTTAAGTAATCAAGTTAAGCAAGATGCATTTAGGACTATCTTGATTAATTTGATTATTTAAATGAATAAACTGCCTGTAAGGCAGTGGCTTTTGCAGATATAATCAGGTCATATTCAACTGTGGTTCATATTTGCTGATTCTGATACGGTTAGATCCAAAATGAATTATTTCATCATTTCTCTATGTAGCTAAAGTGTTTCGCTTACACGAGGAATGTTTTGGATCAGATGAGAATTATCCCAGTGCACCAACAGATATTATGTTAATGCCTAGCAGATTAATGCTCTAGCAAATTTGCATATAATGAACATGGCCCATAACCCTTTGTTGGAGTGTGCATCCCTGTGTGCTGCCCCAGATAACAGACCCTTGCCATACCGACAGGGAACCGAGAGGGAGGAGAAGCAGGTTCTGTAATTCCTTTTTTATGTGTTCAACAATACTACTACCGTAACTGCGGAGGTATCGAGTAGTTACTGGTATGGGAGTGATTATGCAAATGACATTATGCAATTTTAGCGACTGAAATAACACCACCCTAAGACTCTACATTTGTTCAGTCTACAGTAGACATTTCCAACCCATATAGACTTCAACAAAGATAAATGCTTATATGGTCAATAAACAGTGTTGTTCTGCCCTTTTTCCTGGCAAACTTTGGGGCTGGTTATTATTTAGAGCTCCTTCAAGAATTTTCCACTGCAACTGTTTTTATGGAAAGCTTCAGTTTAAAACTGAACAGCTTTTCATTTGTACTGAAGGGATGTCTCCTTCTGTGGAATATTCTGCCCCTTTTGTCCCACTGAGCTATGTCCCAAGCAAAGCACATTTTGGTGGGGACATGCCATTCTGAACACTCAGAGGAACTCAACGTGCTTTAACTTTTGGTCAGCCCTGAACTGGTCAGGCAGTTGGACTAGGTGACGGATATAGGTCCCTTCCAACTGAAATGGTCTATTCTATTCTATTCTATTCAGGCCTCAGATTAACTGCTGAGGCATAGTTTACTAATTAATAAAAATTAGTAATTGGTGCACTTTGTGAAATGTAGTCTGGCTAGAAAACTCAGCCTGGAGAGAGCAATGAAGGTACAGAGTACCTCAGGGCATTCTCATATCAAAGAACTCAGGTCTATAGTTTGGCAAAATCTTTTTTAAAAGCCAAGGAAAAAATTAGTAACTTTGTTCACTGTGCAAAAATATCTTGATTGCTAACCAAAGGCTAGTAATTTAATTTCATTGAAAATATCCAAATTTGGAAATTTTGTATGCTTTTTCTGTTTGTCCTGCAGTCAGTGTGTAAGTGGCTGGGGAGGACTGCACGGGAAAGTGGAAAACTAGTTTCACATGTCTAGCCTGGAGTGATGTGATGAGAGGACAAATTTTGATATGAAGCTGATGCAGTTGAAAACTTGAACCTGCCTTTCTTTCCTCTTGATCCAGGATCCCAGACCAAAGCCTTTGGCTTCAGTGAAACACCATATTTTTTCCAAAATTTAATTTTATTGAAAATATTCTAAAGGATCTATAATTAATACTTTTAAAATAACTGAAGGAAACAGAGGGATAATCTCTATATATTTACTCAGAGATTTGTTACAATTAGTCTATATAAATCACTTTGCTTGGCTCATGACTGGTTTTTAGACAGAATTAGAAGAAACCATTTACCTTTTAGAGCATCAGTTAATTATATTTTAAGCTCACGAAGTACAGTTGTTTTTCATTACCCACACATGTAACTGTAAAAGCAAAGCAAATGTTACTGTTGTAACACGGCA
>NW_010562993.1:13659-23335 GCF_000687285.1 Phaethon lepturus
AGTTTACAAAAGCAGGGTGAGCTAATGGAAAAAGAACCACTAAATAAAGCACCAACTGGCCCAGTTTCTAGGCTTGCTTTTAACTTTTTCCCTTTTTTGGCCATTTAAGAAAAGATACTGCGATTTCCCCCACTTTATTTTTATTCAGACATGAAATAGCTAACAATAACTCTTATCTTTTTCAGTGGCATGTTGAAACACGTTGGTTCAGATGAATAAGTAAGTATGAGATTTGGGTGTTAAAAAAAAGTAATTCCATCTCTGTTGCTCTATTTCCTTGTAAAGAAGTAGACAAACAAGAAACTTCAGTCCCTCCATTATGCTAATTCCCAGCTTGTTAGGACCAGGCACAAATTTTTTACTGCCTTGAACATGGGGAAACACTATAAAGCTGCAAATTAGTAAATTTAGGTTTTTTTAAGATCCCTTATGGTTAATAATACTTACAGAGCTTCTCATTAGTACATTTTGCAGAATGATTTTCCTTTGACAAATTTAAATAGAATGAATGCATGTGAGCTTTTGCAGCAGGAAAAAAAATTCTGCTCAGTCCTTCTAACACCATCTATATCTGTGAGTTACTTGATCTTAGATGGTTATGGGAAGAATTAATTCGATTTCCGAGTACAACTCTATGTGTTAATGCAGAGCTGGTTTCTGAATTTCTTATCGAAACAATTACCTCCTGCTGCTCCTTATGGAAAAAAATATGACTCATTTCTTGTGGGTCCATCATCCATGTTTAATTTATGTAAATAACTTATGGTCTGATACCATGTAATTATCACTGGCATATGAATCTAAATAAATACATAAATTGCTTGGAATGTAAAGATGTCTCAGCACAATTAAAGTGCTTTAAAATTATTAACAAATAAATTCTCAACCTTCTACTCAAATGCAGATTAGTTCCCTATGTTTCAAATGGACTGAGCTTGTAGAACCATAATTGCTTCTAAGGAAATGTGTACATAAGGGCCCCAATCCTTCACCAGTATGTAAAAGGGCAGAACCTGAAAATCACTTAGGTCCTGATGATTCCTTGAAGTGATGCACAATAAATAAGTTTTCTTTCACCCAAGTTGAGTTCTTAATCCAAAATTCTGGATATGCCATTGGGGTAGATGACCCCTTGAGGACCCTTCCACCCTGAATTATTCTCCGGTTCTACATTTCTATCACAAAGTAGTAAATCGTCTTTGACAGCCGTTCCTCCTGGAGCCAAAAGTTTGTTCCTATAACCCTCTAGCATGTGGAGGGAAGGCGGAAGGGAAGGGGGAGGGAGACTATTGGAATTAAACATGAGGCTGATAACACACTGTGGGGTCTGAAAGTCACCAGTGTACAAAGTCTGGGAAACAGACAATTTACCTGGGACCTTGAAAGCTGGCCTAGCTGTGAGAGGTTTGTTGTGATGCTCTCCGAGAACACATCTGACGTAAAGACAAAAGACTTAGGAAAAGGTTATAGGAATTGCATTGTAGGAAAGGGTGAAATGCAAAACTGTGGATGATGAGTTTTCCGTATGTATCTCCTGGAAGAATCCAGTCTGAATTGTGGTTGGAACAGAAGAAGCTGCAAGGGCAGGTAGGGATTGGTGAGAATGCTTTGTTGCTGAAGGATGTAAGGTTTTTTTTTCCGAGGATATAATATTTTCTTTTTTTAAAGATGTTGATGTCTTGGACTGGGTAGAGGAGCAGCTACAGGCAAAGCTGATCTTAGAGAACATACCTAATTTTGCTGAGATCATAGAGCAGAGGCAGTAAACCTGATAGTGGTCCCCATCCTTATGGGCACAAACCAGAGTAGATTTCAGGGGTACTGTGTAATTAATTCTGTAGGAGGCTTTGTCCCTAATCTCAGACACATGAACTGCACCTACACAAAGGAGCAAAGTTAAGGAAAAAACATCAAAATGAGTAAGATCTATAACAGCATGTTGTTTTATAATTCAGTCTGACAAACATTAGGCACAGTGAAATACTGAAGTTACCGCTGAGATCTCAGGAAGGAAAAATATGTTACCAATAATTCAGAAAGCACGAAATCCTATAAATCATTATTTTCTGACACCCCGGGGATCATAACTGATGTTTTTTCATGTTCAAGATGCTACGCAAAAAGCAAGCAATTGGGAAGTAAGCAGGAACACTCAATCTTTTGAAGGACTTTTATTTTATTAAGGTTATCGGTGAAGCCCCAAGATAACAGGAGAGTCCTGGTGAAGTGCTCAGTGCAGTATTTCTTTATTGTATATTCAGATTATAGCAGTGCCTAACCTGAGAGCACTGCTCCATTATGCTAGGCATGGAAAAAGGGAGAGAGATTCTGTCTAAGTGGGTAAAAGGATGAGAGAAGAAGCACCGAGACGAAGTGACATCCAAGGTCACAGGGCACATCAGTGGCAGCACATCCGTCAAAACTCGCATCTCCTGACTCCCAAGCCAAGAAGCACCCAGCCAACACGAGCACGAGGCAAAAGATGTAGCTGAAATCTATAGTATATGAATCCAGGGCTCTTTGGGCTGCTCTAACTCTTCGTCTCTGCTGCTCTACCATTAAAAGCAAGCCATGATCCGTGACTTGTAACTATCAAACAACCTTGCTTTGGTGTGTCTGCAGCCATCATCCACACAACTCACTTTGCAATTCTCCTCCCCAAGCTTTCACTCAGCCTGGACCGTTTGATGCCTGCTGCCTTTGTGAAGCTTTTGAAATTAATGCTTTAAAGCCTGTAAGAGCAGCTCAGAAGGAAAAAAAAAAAAAAGTCAGTTTTACATTTTTAAAAAGATGCTCTTATCCTCCTCACAGCTGAGTTTTGGCCGCAGCTCGTGAGCAGAATAGTAAGTGGGAGTTTTTGTTGTGGTTTTCCAGGCCAGTTTGCCTGGGCTGTGGACAGCCATGCTTTTTCTCGTTTTGTTTTTTGCTGCAGTTAGGCCATAGGAAGTCACCTGCTCAGCGGAGGCTGCCCCTGAGCGTGGAGCAAAGAGAGAGGATACGCCGCCCTCAGCCATTCGAGCCGGATCGTGCCATTTTCCCCATCTTCAGGGACAGAGAAGGCACCGTATTTCTCCAGCTCCCTACCCCCCTTCTATATATACAGTGTGTGTATATATATATATGTAATGTCTATACACATGTCTATATAACATGCCAGTACAAATACTTCTATCTGTGAGCTGAGACTTCCTCCAGATCTGCTAGATACCTTGTAGGGAAGAATTTAGTCTACACCAACAAAAAAAGTTCATACTAACTGATTTCAGAAAGAATCCTCCCAGAACTGTTGAAGTGATGACGTGCATCCCAAAGGACTAATCTAGTCTGGAGAGCTGATTTTGCTCTCAGTCATATAGCTGGGAATCCAGTGCAAGTCTGAATTAACACGACAGCAAGTTAGTTTGATGTTTCAAGCCTTGGTCACGCAGACTGCAAAAATGCCACAAATCAGATGAAATTTCTCCTGTAAGCGAACAAAAGTTGTCCCAAGAGCAGTGAAATAACCTATACTTGAATGGTCAAGGTTTGTCTCCCAGTTCCCGCTGCAATCATTTCCGCTGTTCTTCCTATCTCCTACAACAGCCCTACAATACCAAACACCAAAATTGAGGATATCAGTATGCCCCCAGCACGTCCCCTATGCCTCTCCCTTGTCCTCAAAATGTTCTACCTCCTTCTCCCATCTCTAAACCCACCACTGCAGCACTCCCTCGGCCTTTCACATCCCTTATGCAGCCCTCCGGGCAGCTGGCGAGGCAAAAGGCACCAGGTACCATAGTTAATACCTGCTAATACCTGTGTGTGAACTGGGCAGTCCTCACACACATGCTGTCTGGTCAACTGGATGAATCCTTTGGCCAGAACAAGACAGTAATCTGAGGGTCCTTCCTCTGTTTAATCATCGATCCTCACAAAACCTGTTAGAAATATATAAATATTAACAGTTATTATAAATGTACAATATCTTTGATGCCCTTCTTTGCCAAATTGGGCTGAAGTGTCCAAGAGATTAAAACTGTGCCAAGAGAACTTGCAGGAAGACAGATGGATAGGGAGACAGGAAAACATGCTAAAAAGAAAAAAAAACCACCCACGCTTCCAAAATGTGTAGTTTGTACTTACAAATTATTATCAGATTTAATAAATTCTGTGTTCAGATCTGAGTTCTTTACTTTGTACCAGCATTAAAAAAACCCACAAAAAAGTCATAATTTTATCAATTTATTTTGAAGAAAATATTGATTGGCAGAAGATGAGCTGTGGTGTATAAACATGTGAAAAATCCTACCGAACTCTTTTTAGTATTACTTGTCTTCAGTAGTTTTCGGAAAGATTTAAACTTTCCTCATCTTTGCATTCTGAGAAGCTGAATGAGAACTTCACAGTGGAGCTACCCACTGAGTGCATTTTGTAGTTTGTGCTTCTTCACCAAATTGGGAGAAAAAAATCCCCCAAAACTAACATCTTGTGTCATACGCTAAGAAATCTTCAAGGGAGATGATGAACACTGTTGTTAAGGGCATTTGACTTTCATCATCTTTAGAGGGAGATAAAAAAGAAAATAAGATAACCTTGGGAAAAAATACATACAAAACCAGTCAGACTGTAAAGCCTCTGATGAAACACTACTCTTGGCAAGTTACATTGGGGGCGGGGTGGGGGGAAGCAGCTCCTCTTTCTGTAATGTGTATTTTTTTTAACATTTACAAATTATTTTTGACTTAGCCACGCAGGGAGCCTACTTTCAACCCTCAATTTGAAAATCATGGAGGCTTTATAAAGTCTTCCACCTGCATCTCTTTTTTGCATCCCAGTTCTTTATCCTCTAAAGGATGAAAACCCTGGCATATAAAAACTTTGTTAAGCTGTCACTATCAATAGAGTAAAAAAAAATAATGGTTGACAAAGAAGAAACAAATTGCATCTTCGAATAAGTTTCCTTCATGCTCTTGTTAAAAGCTATAACCTCTGATGTTAACTAAATTTAACCCATTCTGACCCTTGCAGTGGCCCTTAACCTTTTCTTTATTCTGCTTCCTGTGGTTGCTGAAGAAAACTGGCCCAGTCATTGGAAAAGAGCTCTCTGTTGCACACAAAGCCCCAGCCTCGCTGCTAGTCTGGCAGGAGGGATAGAATAGACGGGGAGGGCAGCACCTGTGCTGAGAAGCAGGTGACAGGGAACTGCTTGGACCATTCTAGGGCAAGATGTAATAGTTTCTACCCTTTAAATATCGCACTGTAGTTTCGGGTATTCAAGGCAGCGAAGTTCACGTTTTCTTTGTGAATGCAGACTTTAAACAAATTAATCTATTGCTGTTCAACTGACTGTAAAATTAGTAGATTTACTGTTGCAAAAAAAAAAAAAAAAAGGAGAGAGCGAGCGCGCTTTCACTTCCACTTTAATAAGGTCACGGATGTGTCCTAGCCTGCCAACAAAAGCAGCTTTTAAATCTTCGCAGCTGAACCCAGCAACTTGCAAAGGCTGCAGAACAATGTCTTAGATGTACAGTGGAAACTCCTCTCCCTACAGTCGAGATGTAAAACTAGACAGTTAAGAAACTTTCTACACTGGGAGGTTTTAACTTTAATTGTGTCTCGCCCCAGGGACCCACGGGCTTGCTTTATGATTAACATTTTAATAAATTCAGTCAGCCTTGCTTTTCAGGGAGCAAAATCAGTTCCTTGCCTGGATTCGGTAAATGAGCCCAACCAATTTAACAGCAGGGCATGCACCTTCAAAAGATTTGTTTTAATTCATGGAACAGAGGCAAATCTCAGAAACCAAAGAAAACTTTAGCTGTTTCAACTGTATTTGTATATTCTGTGCAGGGCGTGAGTTAGCAGTGACTGTTTACCACTCAGTAGAACTTTTTGGGTTTAATTTTTTGCTGTCTCTTGCTAGAATAAAAATAGAGAAGTCTGTGTAGGAAGCAACCTTCAAAAGCTGGGGATGGAAAAGGAGCAAATGAGCTACTGCAGAATCCAGGAATCTGGACCTATGACATCCCCAGAATTTCTTTAAATTAAATTTCCTTTAAATTAAAATTCCTTTAAATATGTGTTTACTCCGACGTGTTCCCTGCCATATGGCAACGCTCAGCTCAGCACAAGGGAGTATTTCATCCGAGTTATGTGCAAAAGTCTTTCATAAACACTAACAGGAACAGGAATGCTGAGGAGCGCATAGGGGAGGCTACAGTCCCTCTCCGAACCAGGGGACTGCAGAACCACGGGGCCATGGCTGTCACTAGCAGGAAGGTGGAGGTGAGCCATGCCAGCTGCTCCTGAAGAGCAGGGATGGCGAGGAGAAAGGATCTCCAAGTCTTACTCAAAGCTTCCCCATCAAAACGCCCTGCGACGGAGGGAATTATACAAAAAACCAGAGGTGCACAGGGTAAGGTGGCCCTCCAGATGCTCAGTACTTTCGCAAGCACTAATGTGCAAGAGACTAACCACAGATTTAGTCATAAGACTGGAAGAAACTGCTGTCCCACTACTGCTACTGGTCCACGACTCTCAGGCATTGCATAAAACCAACAACATCAGTAATAAATTCCTGATGATCTTGTTTGGTACTTGAAATATTTTGGACTAGATATTGAGCTATTGATACCGGACTAGATATTGAGCTCCGGTTTAGAAAGTGGCAAGATGTTCACCGTGGGCCAAAGCAAGACCCGTCCTCCACCCAGAGCCAGCAGGTATGAGCTCCTTGCAGGTATAAGGCACTTCAGCAGCTCGATTCCTCCTCCCACAAAACAAATGATAGAGTTTGAATGAAAACAAACTAGAGGCTTGGGTCTCCAGGTGAGGACTTTGTCATCCAGCTAAGGGCATTCTCACTCTCTGCTGGGCATTACAAGCAGCTTACTGTACCCAGAACGAAGAGCTTCAGGGGAAGATCAACCTGAAACGCTGAAGGGCTGGAATCAGGTTCCGATATCCTCCGGGGACAATCAAAGAAATCTGTCTCCCCCACAGATCGGCTGTGAATGCGGAGGAAGCTTCCCAGTGGCATCTTGAGTCTCGCATTAATTAATAACATTAGTAACATCCACACTGGCAGATTGTTACACCGTTCATGTATGAGGGAGAGAAATCTCTCCATCCTCCATCCTTTCTCCGTCTCATATATTTGCATTTTAAATTCTCTGGGGCATGAATTACGGTTTGGCACCAGGTCTAGCAGAACAGGCCTTGATTTGGCACAAAAAATAATAAAGTGAAAACAACAACTTTGCTAAACAGCTTGGGAAACCTAAATATCAAATGGAAAAAAAGAGACAGATGCAGATTTAGGAATTAAAAGACAAATAAGTGACTGAGAGTATTGTCGGGGTGGGCAGAGGATGACGTGCATCAGGCAAAATAGAAGGGAGAAAGTTATTATTAATACTGCAGTTGCACTGTGACAGGCACATATAAAAACATAGCCCCCGGACAATTACAGTGTAAACAGACATGAGACAAAGAACAAGGAGAAAGGGTACAACGAACCCACAGAAAGATCAAGTTAACTGAGGACAAACAGCACAAGAAGGCTGCACTATGTCTTGGCACGCTAAATTTAATTAGAAAGGCATGAAGTAAAACAGACATCAAGTTTAAACTTAACAGAATTAAATAAAGAGAAGAGAGAAGGAATGCAAGTTATATGCTCCAGAGTACCTTGCTTTCATGCAGGCAGTTTTTATCCCAGTGAAGAGGATTATTAGCTTTATTGGTCCTACTAATATTGCTGAAAATTATCTGTCTTATAAGGATGGTTCTCAGAGACGCGATAGTCGCTAACTGCAAGCTGGGCCGTTGACAAGCTCTCCTCTAATGCATATTGCAGAGCTGAGGATGGGAAAAAAAAAAAAAAATCTCTCCAGCCTCCAGCTCTAGCCAAAACTTCCCTTCATGGTTATTCAAATCCCGCACTTGATTTCCAGACCATGAAAAGAGTAGTAAAAACCATTTTTGTCTCGTATTTTCTTATGGCGGAATATTTCACTCTCCACAAGCGGATACTGTAGAATTTCAACAATTTATGATTCAAGAGCATCAAACTGAGATCCAGTTTTTTCTTAGGCACTCTATCGATATAAGCGATGGCAATCCCTGTTCCCAAAGAGCTTACAACTGCAAAGGCAAGAAATTTTTGTTCAAGAAATGAACAAAAAAGCAGGATGGAAAAAACAGGCGCTATTTGCATAGAATAGGTGAAGCTACAGTTGTCAGCCAGGCTGTCAGCACAACTCACCATCTACTTAGCTAATTCTGTTAATGGCATTTTTCCATATTCGTTACTGCAGGCAAGGAGTTTTAATGAGAATAAGGTGGTACGAATGAAATTCAGACTGTGAACTGATTTGGTGAAGTTTTCTGGTTTCGCATGCAATTGCCATACGATGTCTTCTGTGAAGATGGAGAGCACAAAGCAATGACAGACTTTTTTGCACGCGTGTATCGAAATGACTTGTACCAAAACAACAGCACATGGAATTAAACCATTCTAAGACCACAGAATAGAAAGCAGAAGAATAGAAAGCTTTCAAACCAAAAGAGGAAGCTCAGATTTTCATTGCATTTCTTCTTCCTGAGCAGCAAAGGGGCAGAGGAAAGAAGGGTCACTTAGTTGTGGCCCAGAGCAAATAAGCTAACAAGTCCTGATTTTTTCAAGCAGGAAGGACAGTGGACAAGGACCCCTCCCAGCTGCGTCCTATGGCTTCACTTTGCACCAAATTCTAAATACGAGCACAATTTCAGCCCGAGCGTGGTTCTCAAGACGCAGCCTGGCTGGCCAAGCAGCGTCCCCCAATAGACACAAACACCTCAGACTCCTGAAAAGCTGTTCTCCACAGACAGCAAATTCTCACTCTGTTTTGTGTTTTACTCATTTTGTGGTTTACTTACAGCCGGGGACCTAGGGTGTGTACATGAATTTCGGCTTCTCTTTCAAAGGCAACGTTTTCTATCTCCAAATTGGAAGAAGGAACCTGCAAACCTAAGGCAGAGCAGCCAGCCAAGGTCAACAAACCCAAACACCCACCAAGCTTCCAGACCGACTCGCACAATGCCACAAACACACACGCTACTGACCCCTGCAGACACATCTCTTACCACGCAGCACCCACGCCCTGCACGCACGCACACGCACAGCAAGCTGCGCAGCTGACACAACACACGCTCCTGGCAATCCCAGTGTGCGACGCAAGCCCACGCCGCTGCATATTCGGTCACAGCGGCAGGCGCACAGTTGTAGGGGTGGAGTAAGACGGAGTGACATATTATGGTGCGCAGCCAGGTACTGCAGCGACTTGGGTACACGGCCTCGACGCGTAACACGCACGCGAAGGGCGCGGCACACGCACCCCCTCCGCTCACAGCCTCCACCAGCCTTCCTGGGAGGCCCACTGAGCACAGAACCATCTCCCAGCAGCGTTCAACGCCCACCCACCCCCCGCCGTAGGTGCAGAACCAGACACGCCACCCACATGCAGCAGCACGGAAACCGGTGAGCGCGGCAAGCGGGATGCGCAGATACCCAGATGAGTGCACGCACCCATAAAGAGGCAGAAACTCCCACACGCAGAAACACCCCTGCATACACCCACGGCGTACACCCCTGTGCGACGCGCGGGCCCGGACGGGCAGGCGTACAGGCAGGCTAGCAGGTACACCCAGTGAATGC
>NW_010562994.1:0-17660 GCF_000687285.1 Phaethon lepturus
AGTACAGAGCTCAGATACCACATTAAGTTCAGGGTCAGTGTCCTAAAAACTAATCTCCCAGGAGAGACATTACTAATCATTGCAGAGTACAGCAGCATGCAGAAACCAACACCAATCTTTAACATGTACAGCAAAGACAAGAGCATGATGCAAATCAAATAAACTGATATTGTGACCTGCAACCATTACTATTGCAAGCAGTGGGACAGGGGAGAGAATTGGGAAATAAACTCGTGGGTTCAGATAAAAACAGTTTAATAGGACAGCATGAGAGAAGGAAACAACGATAACAATAGTGATACTGACAAAGGAATGTGATGCCCAATACAGCAATTGCTCACCACCCGGCGATCGACAGCCCATCCCCGAGCAGCAATTTCCACCCCATGGCCAACTCCAGTTTATGTACTGGGCAAGACATTACATGGTAGGGAATATCTCTTTGGCCAGTCTGGGTCAGCTGTCCCAGCTGTGTCCCCTCCCAGCTCCCCGTGCACCCCCAGCCTGCTCGCTGGCAGCCCAGCATGAGAAGCTGGACTGTCCTTGACTGCTCAGCAACGACCGAAAACATCAGCACGTTATCAACGTTTTCTCATCCCAAATCCAAAACACAGTCTCACATCAGCTTCTGTGAAGAAAACCAACTCTATCCGGGCTGAAACCAGGACAAAGGTGAACACAGGAACAGCAAAGATTGAAACCAAAATATTTTTCCTATTTTTGTCATAAACCAAAATGTTTATAATTAGACTAGTTGTGTAACTTTATGTTCATTTTTATTCAGTGGTCATTAGTAAGAAACAGTGAGTGAATTTATTCTGTTTCGCTCATATCTGCATTCTACTATCACTACAATATTTGCATTGTATTAATGGCAAAACCAAATGGTTTTGTTTCCATTTTTGATGCTCTATATATATTTTCACTCACAACACCCACTGTTTTGAAAAATTCAGCATTTCTCCTTTATTTACTCAGATGAGCAAATTTTCATTTATTTAGCATACATCATCAATTTAAAAAGTTTGTGGCATATTTTCAAGACTACCTTGAAAAAGCATGCTCTGTAAATATAAAGTGTTACTTCAAAAATCAGAATGAGACTGCATCCTGAAACATAGAAAAAAGAAAGCAAATGAGATTATCTAGAATGAAAACCCTGGATCCAGATATCTCTGCTCTGGTATATCAGAGAGATCAGTCATTGTTTTTAACTGATCTCTTTTTAATCTTTGAACAAAACACTGGAGTGGAATTTGGGCTCCTTATTCTTTTCAGTTATTATTTTATTTGTATTAACACAAGTGGGTTATGGATATAATAGAAAATAAAATATCTTTGGTGCTAGGCATTTGTAATCTAAGTAAGCAATACTCAGCAAAAAGAAGACAACAATATGACAGAGTAGAAATCAGCTACTTTTGTAGGGTAATATACGGGGTAATGACCTGTAGCTGTTTTTCTTATTGCCTTGTTTTTAACAGCTCTTTGTGCAAAGGTTTAGAGTTGCAGGTCACAGGAAAAACTTTGAGCTTTAAAGAAAGCTTAAAATTGTAGACCATAGATCCGAGTGCTTTATAATAGATCAACTCATATAACAAATCCTATAGTTGTTCTACCATCAGTTAATGACAGGATTAAACACAATGGCCTGGATGGTTCTTTGGCTTGAGAAGACCATAAATCGTTAAGTCCTGCAGACTGGGAAGGGGAATGATCCCTCCCCGCAAATTCTGATTTTTACAGTTATTTCATAGTATCTGGCCCTCTACTAGAGACATAATACTGGGCTAGATAAACCTTTAATCTTATGCTCTATGAGCTCGCATAGTCTTTGATTATCAACCTATGAAAGTTCAGCTTCAAATATAGCCTGTTCTCACTGCGTCCTGATTCCTTGTCTACCATTCTCATTTTTCCTTACATTCCCCCATATGTAGCCAGCATTAGCAAAGAATAACACCTCGCATGGGTTTTATCTAATACTGCTTCCTATGGGGGCTGGATGTGAATGGAGAATGGCATTTGATAATCTCTGACTCCACTGTAAATTAAATTTAAATTAAAAGCAGCTGTTTCTTTTAAAGTGAAAGACACATCTGCATTAAATATAATACAACTTCATCTGGCTTGGGCTGTCAACACTTCAGTAAGTGTCAGACAGAAGATTCATATGGTTTTGGTCTTGTCACTGACTGTCATCTATTTCCTAAAGCTTTTGAAGTCTTTTCAGAAACGTGGGCAGGAATTGATTTAAGCAATTTTTAGATAGTTAAATAATGACTTTCCTTTCTTCCCCTTTACAAAGTACACAGGTTGATGAATGTGGATAGTTGAGTACTAAGGTTATCAATACATGAGTAGCATTTGTCTTTGGTGGCGGTGTCTCATAAGCACTGGATTAACCAACAACAAAGGAGGCAGTTGGGAACCAGTCAGCCCTAAACTCACAGCCACTCTGGGGAAAGACCTTTTCTGGAGGTTGGCACATGGGTTCTGCAGCTGTGAAAGCTCAGCATATGAGTGGCTACAGGTGTTGGCTTCGTTTTTTCTCCACATATATTTGTAGGAAAATGGGCATCAGTGCCAGGGACAAAGAAAGGTTGTGCCAAACTGTTATAGAAAAAGAAAATTGCTTGTGGTACAATACAATCCGTATTGCTTGTATGACAGTTATATGGTGTTCTGGAGAATTGTGTTTATGAATAATAATGGGGGTTCTGGCAATGTTGGCGGTAACACTCAATGGAGAGTCAAACAAAGGGCATTTTGTTTCACATTCATATCTTTGGTAGTCAGGCATTTTGGAATCCTATAATCACAGTGTTTTCCTTTTCTAGTTTCAATTAAGTCCTTCTTCCAGTCCTGTACATTTGTTTCCCCTGGTTTAAGCAAGATTATCTAACAGAGTTTTAAATTAAATGTCCTTAAAATTACTCATTCAAAAGTGATTGATTAGATGGGCAAAACTGGCTCCATCTTCTGGCGGTAAAAAAAAGAAAGGAATGGAGATGAAAAGGAAAAAAAAAAGAGAGGAAATCTGTCTAGAAGGAATTTTTGCACAAATGTTTTATCTGAGGTGGAGACAAGTATTACTTCCTGTCCCCACATTGTACTGATAAAGTGGAGCAATCCACAAATTCAGTAGATTGAAAAATTGTGAGTTCTTTTAGGAAAAAAAAAAATCTAATCGTTTGGCCAAATCCAGTATCTCTTCTTCTGGAGAATCACTCCAGAATTGAAATCTGACCTGGAAGTCCTTTAATTCTTGAACAAATTCTCTGTGGCATGGAAATTATTTCTTTTCTTCTGAACCCCTTTCCTTACTATTTTTTCCCTGCTTGTCTGTATTCTGACAGAAGGAGAGAAGGAGACACAAGGTACAAACATCTGACAGGGGAAACAGGGTTGGAGGTGACAGTGCTCTGGAGAAGACAGGGATCCACCGCTCAGCCTGCCGATCCTGGGCACAGCAGTTATGAGGAGAGCTGGGACTCTGATGTCGTCTCAGATGCTCAGCTGGTGATGCCCCTTCCCTGGGATCCTGAGAAGAAAAACTACATTGAAAGACAAAATATTATCCTCTCTAGCATAATTTTATACTATTTCTTGTTCTTTTTGGCCCACTTTCCTTTGTTCACTTAGTGATTTAAAATGAGATCCTAGAAACAATCCCAAAATAGCTTGTCAAAGTCATGTGTTATGTACAAGAGAGTGATTGATGGAGAACACAGTCTTCAGAGAGTTTGGTGGAACTTGGATTCCTCTGCAGACTTTTCCTTTTCTTTAAGGAAACAGGCAATATGAACTGTTCCAAGCAGAGCAAGTTTCCAATCCAGTCTTCCATTCAGGACCAGAAATATTTCTTTAAAAATAAAAGCCCTTGACCACAAAGATAATAATTCTGCACACAAATACCACCCCCCACCTTCTGTCTACAGAGTATGTCGAATTTGCTATTACCTCTCAGATAATGTTTTACTTGCATGCTTAACAGGTCGGTTTAAGTAATGCTGAACAAAGTAATTAAGTGATACATAGGATCCAAAGGGCAATGAAGCTGGTGAAGAGGAACAGCTGAGGAAACTGGGGTTGTTTAGTCCGGCGAAAAGGAGACTGAGGGGGGACCTTATCGCTCTCTACAACTACCTGAACAGAGGTTGTAACAAGGTGGGTATTGGTCTCTTCTCCCAAGTAACAAGTGATAGGATGAAGAAATTACCTCAAGTTGCACCAGGGGAGTTTTAGGTTGGATATTAGGAAAAATTTTTTCACCGAAAGGGTTGTCAAGCATTGGAACTGGTTGCCCAGGGAAGTGGTTGAGTCATCAGCCCTGGAGGTATTTAAAAGATGTGTAGATGTGGTGTTTATGGGCATGGTTTAGTGGTGGACTTAGCAGTGACAGGTTAACAATTGCACTTGGTGATCTTAAAGGTCTTTTCCAACCTAAATGATTCTATGATGTGCTGCACTAATTGGAAGTATATCTGGTTTTGGCTTTAAGAAGGGCCAGTGTCTGACACTTCATAAGGAGGAGCAAAACCAAGAAGCAAATGAGGAGTAAACTACTTATCAGCACTGGATTTCTTCCTAATCTTTAATAACTAACAATAGACTTAGACCTTGAAGCACAGAAATCAGTGTCACGTCCAGACTGTTAAAACGATGACAGCTTGGGAGATACTTATTACCAGTAAGTATATCTTTATAGTAAATGCTATCAATTTCACTGAGGACCAGTTTGAGCTCTTCAGTTAGTTTTCAGTTTATAGTTAAATCTCCTTTAATCTCTAGCCCACTTTGCAAAGTAGTGTCCTTTCACCTTTCTCCTTTGAGAATTTTAGTTATACATATACAGAACTTTTTGCTATTTGTTTGGAAAGTAAGTCAGCTTAACTTGTGGGATTTCTCACTAAAGGCCTATATTTTTTGACCTCTGATTTGACCTTTGCCTCAGGCCTTTTCAATTTCTTGCATGATTTCTCCTTATTACTAATAACTTTCCCAGGTGATCATTTACCAAAATAGCTGAGTAATCCCTCCAGTTTCTTCCACTGCTTGGGTACAAATCCTGGTAATTTAGCATCTTGTCCTAAAGAAATACTATGCATACAAATTCCTAGACTCCTCAATCCAGCAGACTTTGTTAACTAATTTGCAAATTTTTCCCTGCTGAAACCTAGAACCACCTTTACAGGCCTGACTGTTAATGCTTCCATTTAATATAAACTAGGTCAACTTCTGATTAGCTCACGCAAGGTGCGGAGCCAGCAGTCTTTCCTCTTTTGGGTTCAGTGGCCACCTGGTAAAGGAAGCAGGATTACCCTGGCCCTAGCTGTGACCTTCAGTCTCTGCTAAGTGGACCCTGGCAGCCATCCCCAGATGTGTCCCACTCAGGTTGGTGAGATGATGTCCTTGTCAGTCAGGCCACTGCCTTGGCCACCCTTGTCATGGCGCTCAGCTGCTGGCACCTGGATACTACTGCTGGCCGCCTCTCACCAGCCCTTGACAACGTGTTCTTGTTTGATTCTCTTCTGAAGGTTTTGCCCAGATAATTTGGACCCAACCAGATTACAGTTCTGTAACATTTTTTTTCTTCAGTGTGCCATATAATTAACCATAAGACTGTGTTTTGATTAGTGGTAACTAGCACATCAAAACAGATTCCTTTTACTCAGAATTTGGGTAATACAAGGGAAATAAGTACTGTAAAAAGTAAGACACTTTCTGAAGGTATTTTGAATTTTACATAGATCAAGAAACTTTTAATTGCTCTGGGGTTTGTTTTTTGGGTTTTTTAAAATCCTTTTGCAAAGTCCATTCTCTGTTGTGTCAGCTATCACATGCTCCAAAGGAAGCCAACACATCTATTACCATGGAGCTCTGTCAGAAGCTTTGATCAAGCTAGTGAAGCACCTTGGGAGCAGAGCGGAGCAGAGCTGGTGCACAGACCTGCCACAGCGTGCTTCTACTTCATGCAGACGTGCCTCAGGGAGGCTGGAGCTCCGACCCATGGGAGTCTATGGCACATGACACTGCTCAGCAATTTCATCTGTCTTACCCATGTGAAAAAGCTGAATCACCAAAGAATCATCAGTAGGATTTCCAGGAATAAATTTTATTTTTAACATAATGGGGGCACCATCAGTGGACCCGTTTCTGTTTTGATCAATACTAGAGCTGTCTAACATTGTACAGATGCTTTTTGAGATATTTCTCTAGGTGTCATCCTATCAGATGACAGACTATAAATACCATTTTTAGATTATATACCTAAAACATAACAGACATGTTAGCTAGTAAATGACAAGCAAAACTAAACTGTTAAGAACTGTGAAAACTTGGAATAAACTTGAATATGTATGACCAGTAGAATGTGAAATCTGCATGTGAGATAATAGAAGCACTTATTTACTTATTTAAACGTCGTGAGAAAATAAATTGAGAAGACGGAGAAAGGTATTGAGTCATTAATTCTTGGCCAGAAAGCCACCAAAAGCTTTTGTAATTGTTGGTAGGCAGATTATTTCCACAACCCTTTATTATTTAGCCACACATTGAAAAAACATTTGTTTCACAGCATTAAACCCTGAGGACCTCTATGGTAGCTGCTTCTGAGAAAACATGTGAAGATTAATCCTGGGCTAATATGACAGTCTAACAGGGCAGCTGTCCAGGCAAGAGTTCATATCTCTGAATAGATTGGCTTGGCAAAGTCTTTAATTTTGTGGGTTTAACCAGCCTGGTTAAACCAGGGTTAAAAACAACCAGTTCATTGTGTCTCACAATGAATCCCTCCTACTGATATGGTCAACCAGGAGCATCTAGAGAATTCAGTCTCCTGTAATTATTTAGAGCTTTTATAGGGCTATAAATATAACATTGTTGCAGCAAACAGGTTTTTTTGGCTTGTCAATGAAAACAAATATCTCTATATGTCCTTCTTGCTTCCTTTCAGCATTTCCCTCCCACAATACTGGACTAAAGTACAGTCAGCCACTACATATGAGAGCCAAGGAGTATCCAGGTTTTCATATAGAGGACTTAAAAGAAATTTACTGTTTGGAAGCAGAACTAGAAGTTTTCGTCTAGAAGAGAAATATACTCTAGAGTAGAAAGCTGCATTTCACTCTTTCGCATGTATATTTTCGGGAAATCGATAATGTTACTGTGCTATGGCCAGCCATATGTTACATAAAAGGCTGTGTGTTATGAATTACAGCAGAGATGGGATCCAGAATGTCTACTGGCAATGGAGTATAGCATTACCACACAGAGCTTTATTACAAAAGTAAACTGCAGTTTTGATAGTGGATTCCTCATTCCTGGACGTATTAACTATATTTATTTCATGGAAGAGATTAATGGAATGTTTAAACAGAGATTTTGCAACCTTCATCAATGTTGTTAGATGCTTTTGTCTTTCTGTCTTAGCTTGAAACACCATGTGTCTTTCAATGGAGCTACTTGACAGTTGACATTTTCTTCTTTTACTTCTACTCCAGCTGCTAATTGCATATTTACAATCCTTCAATCAAGAGGAAAAGAGAAACAGATTAGAATAATTTTCAGTCTGTCAAGCAAACCACACATATAATGAAACATCCACTCATTAAACATAGAGAACTTTTATAGCTTTAATACTAAGTGTTATAAAGGGCACAAAGGTATTATTAATTCTGAAGGAATGCAGGACTGGAAAAACAATAAGTCATTTTGACAGTTGCTATGAAGACTATTACCAAATGTTATGTTTACTTGACTAGGTTAAATTTATAAAACAAGACCCATAAAAAATCTACAGCCTAATCAATTGAGATGCTCTGTTACAAACAGATAATGGAGTGAGGTTCTGATATATTGATTAATGATTGAATTGTGATCATGGATTTTACAAAATGAAGATAATTAGTAATGTGGATTGCTTCTTTACAATAAATAAAACACTGTGGTAATGAATTAAATTGATAGAATAAAGATTTAACACTGTAAAATCTTTTTTCTACATTAAGGAAGTGTATATATCTGAATTTGCAATTATCTTTCCCAAAGGAATTCGCAAAGGTGTGTTTATTATGCAAATGTACATATAGAAGCTTTTGTTTCCTTGCTGTAATCACCCATTAAATTCCTCCATACATGTCTCATGAAAATTATATTTGTGGGACACAAGAAATTCTCTTCTGTTTTTGAGTGAGCTGCTTACAATCCTGAACATAATCAAGCAAGCTGACAGTATGTAGGATTATATATGATACCACTCTGCAGGAGACAGTTCCAATATTGTATCTGCACCCCTCCGTTCATTATTGGCAAACATGTGGCTGGAACTCATTGCAATGTTACAATTGGCATTTTGAAATACTGTGATTTCTTTTTCTTGTAGTCAGGACTTGGATTCCCCATAGGATTTATGCACACTGCATTGTATTATTCGGTACATGTTCATGACTTCCACTAGTATTAGGAAAAGCTATGTGTATACATTCAGAGTAGAATGTATCCCACAGTGGATTTCAGAAAATATAACATACAGTTACTTTAAAACATGAGGTTAACAAAATAGGAGCTGAAAGACAAGGAAGGGAAAACAAGCAATTTAAAAACCATTCACCCAGTAGGTTTGATCTTGTTCCCATTCTTTCTATAGTAGATCATGAGTTACTTTACAAAAGTCAATGCAAGTTGGCATAAAGCTGGTAGAAAATCAAACTTAAGCCTATCCTGCTTAAAAACCTGAAATATGTTCTTCATTCTAAAGCAGCCATTGCCCGGAAACCTGAAAACTGATAGATGCATTCAAACCATTCATTAGGTCACAAAATGTTCTTTGTAACACCAAAACTGAGTGTGGCAATAACAACACTGCAGTAGTCAGTGGCAGAACTGAAAAGGCTATCTGGTGCTTAGGGCACCATAATGGGAACCACAAGTTCAGTCTCCAGTTCTGCCAAAATAGTATCAGCAAGTCACTTTCCCTCTCGGAGGCTCTGTCTCCCTGAACTTAAAATGAGGGTACTGATACTGTTAACAGCTTTGATATCTACTGACAACAAGCAGAGGGAATTATATCAATACCGTCTATTAGTTATATCAGTTGGACAGGGATAAAACAAATGGAGCAGAGCCAGCTCTTGGGGAAGCACAGGCTTCTAGTAAGGCAGAATATCTTTCTGGATCCCAAAGCACCCATGATCACTACATCCGCGACTCAATGCCTGTTCAGAGGATGTTTTTCTCTGTCTAAGAAGTGGTATAAAATCTGGTTTACCTGCTCCCTCACCCTCATTCACCAGAGGAGGGGTTAAGAAAGTATGTTCACCTGACCCTCTGCAGGCAGCTGCGTGCTATCTTCGGCGTTACACAGAGCAGATGTCGTCTGGCACCTTCCAAAAGCGAATCTGAGAAACGAAGATTAGTGCTGCCCTCAGCCAGTTCAAATAAACCTTTGTGAGAGCCGTTTCAGATCCAGCTGATGTCCAGTCAGGGCAGAAGACCATGAGGACATCAGAGGAGCAGAGAGTGCCCTCCCCAAAGATCAGGACGTGCTGCTGCACACAGCCTATGCTGGGCTGCTCGGAGGAGAAAGCACTGCATTTGAGAGACCTCTTGAACCAAAAGATCATATCTGGAAAGCGTTTGGGCTTCCAGATGCTTCCAGCAGACTGGTGAATAAAGACGATGAAAAATAAAAGAAATAAAAGGCTACAAAATGAAATCTGAAAGAAGTCTCTGACTTTGTACCCAGCATCTGTCAGAAAAAGGTCACTTGTTTTACAAGCCAGGAAATGCAAAATGAGAGCATCTGTAACTATTTGTAAATAGTGTCAAATTTATGGAGCTGATTCAACATGAGGCAAAAATAACCCTAGAAAAGAGTTGCGAAACACTGTAACTGGCTTATTTGGACATTTTAAAAACTTTAAAAAATGTTCTGCTTAAAAATTGATCTAAATTTACTTTAGAGCTATTTTGAATGTAAACGAAGGACATCAAAGTGAAATAAAACATTTCATTTGGGTTCAAAAAAATGTTTATTTGGATCCAAAATATTATCTTCATTTCTTACAGAGAAATTAAAAATTTATTTTCATAACTTTCACTGTAACATAATTTTAAAATTTATTTTCTGTCCCATTTCTCATACTATCTATAAAAAGCATTCAGTGAATTGTAAGCTTTTGATTTTGTCATAAGCTACCATCCTCTTTTTAAAATCTTGAATTCAGTGATTTGTTGTCATCCTTAGCACCGGTAGTAGTATTGTTATTATTACTATTACTTAGGGCCTTTCCAAGGTAACGATGTCATTTGCTTTTCACTATTCTCTTTCCTCTTCTGTTTTCTAAAGCTTGACACTTATTTAAATCATACTCCCTCCCCTTCAATTACATTTTCATTTATATATTAAAGAAGCAATGACTGAAAGCTAGCAACATCAATGAAATTCCCCCAGTTTGGGGGAAAATTTTCAAAATGTTAATTGAATCACTTGGAAATTTAGAAAACTATTAAAACCTGTGACTAACAACTGAAAAGGAAAAGCCTGAAGTTCACAAGAACTTTTCCAGATATTTTTCTTATTTTAGCCCTAGTTATCTTTCTCCTGCTTCTTTTTTTCTAACACTACTTTTTTCTTCCTTTTCTTTCCTTGTAGGTCTGAATCAGAAAGGTCTATCTGCAATTTAGATTTATTGGAATAGAGGTAAAAAAGAACAAGAGCAACTTTTCACTGTCAGATTTGTACAAAGGAGTCAGTGTAAGTGAAAGCCAAGTTCCTTCCCATTTATCTCTTATTCTTTTTTATCTCTGTTCACTTTCTCTCTTTCAGTCCTTTCCATCCCTCTTCCCTGCCTTCCTTCATACCTTTTTTCCCTCTATCCCTACTTTTAGTTTTCTTAACCATCCCTCACACATCCCTACTTATTATCCGGGGACCTACTCAGCCACAGAAGTCTTGAATGTGAAGTGTGAGAAAGTGAAAGAGAGAGACTGTTGCAATGAGCATGATGATAGATTTTCAGTGGGGTTTTTTTACCCAATATGTTTTAATATTTTCAGCTAAAAATGTTCCTATCCTTTCAATAGGTTAAAAAATAACCCCTGAAGTGTTGGTGGTATATATTACTATTGTTACAGAAGCCAGCCAGAGGGAGGAAATGACCTTTAAAATGAGAAGAAAATTCTCATTCATTTCTGACTCTTCCCTGCTTTCCATTTGCTCTGTGTTTTCTCATTTTCTTCTCCTTACTTTTACATCTTTCTCTTCTTTTCTGCCAGTTCCCCTCCACATTTCATTTTCATTTTTCGTGATTAATGAATGGCACTTGAAATCCACTTTCTTAATCTAATTTGAATGCACAGTGTAAGAATTAAGGTGAGATGCTCTGTACCTATCTCAACTCCACAAAGCCATGGGAGAAATTAAAGAAGCTGAAAGAGGGTGGGAAATATGTCGGCACAGTTACCCCTTAGGCTGCAGTTCCACATGAGTGCATTTCTCAAGCACATCCATGACCGCACCCACAAACATCTCAGCATTTCAGGGTGCTGCTGTATGACACCGCTTTGTCTGTGGGGTCACACTAAAGGGTTTCCTTGGTGTTGTCATGGCTCGCATGAAGAGGAAGGTATTGTGGATAACTGCTGCCTTCCCCCTTTGCTTGAGGCCGATCTGGAGCCGTTGCATGTCTGATCCTCTGGGACAAAGCCTGTCTGGACACAACTGGAGCAGACAGGAGGGTGTTCTTCATTGCCCTGTGTTCAGGTGAGACAGAGGAGCATCACCCAAGGGTTACTGGGGGAAACCGTCTCTAACCAGATCTGCACATGGACCCACATCATTTCAGTTCTTATGTCAAGTTCATACTTGGGAAGAACCATATATACATACAAACTCCCAGTGCACTGCAGCACCAAAAAATGAAGACAAGAGGTATAGTATAACAGTATCCGTGTTGCTAACCAAATCAAGAAGTGCTGAAGTATCTCTTATAAATACACTTCTTTGGGAACAGAATCTGCAGAATGGATCTATGAAAAAAGATTCAGACATATGCTCCCTCCTCTACTAAGTGCCCTGAGAAACAAAGCTTCAGATGTCAGCAAAAGCAGGAAGTTAATATATTGAGTTGGGAAACCTTAGAGAAAGGTTGTAGAACAAATTCCTTAAGGAGTTTGACTTTATATGAGCTTGTATAATGTTGCAAGAGGAAAATGAAAAAAAAAAAAATCAAGAGAAAGACAGTGAAACAACTAATATCTGTCCAAAAGGAAAGAGAAAAATCAATATTCTAGATTTATTTAATGTTTTTGCTTGGAATAGTTTTCAAGAAAGGGAACGTTTGCTTTATCTCTAGATCTCATAGAAACACAACAGAAGGAGACAGAGAGAATTATTTGCCTTTCTTTTAGATTTTATTTTTGAATCATCCAGTGAAGTACTTGACTGTCTTTGTCCTTCACAGTTTCTGGTCCAAAATTATTTTATTAATTGCACAGAGACAAGTGGCACAATGGCTAACTTGTGGTGACCATGACCAAGAAATTAAGAACACAACATATACCATTTGAAAAGTTTGTTTTCTGGGCTTTTTTATTAGTCTTAAATTTTGGTATTTCCCTGACCATAAGAATTTGGGAACTTCACATTACATAGCTGCTGTTCAAACCGATCTAATGAATTGACAAAACGTATTTTCACAACCTTATTTGAAACCACCCTTAAAATTCAGGACTAGATTCTTCAGATGTGACTCTTTCATGGGTCTAGTTTTGCACCTCACATAGGCTGACAACACTCACAGACATGGGCTCAGCTGAGGTTTAGCCTGGGTTGACCACAGAAGTCTGAAGAATATCATCTTCCTTTCAGTTTGATATAGTTAGGCACAGATGCTCTGTGTATTATCTGAACCTTTTGCAGTCAGATGAGAGCCAGATTTGGATTTTGTTTGTTTGTTTTCAAGAATTTACCAAGTCAGACTGTTCTTTTCCCTGAAATGTATTTGTCCCATACATGAAAGAAAGTGGGGAGAGAAGGAGCTGGCTGGCATATTCTGAACTACTATATATTGCAGAACAGGCTTCCAGTTGTCAGCGTCTGCATCATGTAGAAGTATGGTTTCAATTTTACTTTTGAAATCTGAGTCGAGCAATGTTGCCAACACATATTTTTCCCTGTCAAAACATTTCACTTATTCCTGAGTCTGTAGACAGCTTTTAGGTTACATCTTTTCCCCGATCTTATTGAAACAGGATCTTCATTTCTTTTGAAATCATTTTTCATTAGTGTGGGAGCAAAAAGTAGATACTAGAGCTGATAAGTGGCAGCACCTGGCTTAAAGATGTTCCATCAGCTCTTAGTTTCTGTGTGATCATTTCTGATAATTGGAGGATGAAAACCAAAGCAGCAGTCACATTCAAATCAGGATAGGTGAAGACATTATCTTCCTTCCTCCCCTACGCCTTTAGCACTGCCTGTGCTCCCTCTTGTTCCACTGAGCTAATAGAACATGCAAAAAACAGACTTAAGGGTTCACACACTGCCTCAGCAAAAGATTTTTTGAGTAATTTGGTCGCGATTAGTATGGGCTCACTGATTAATTAGACATAAATTAGCTAAAAGACCATACAGGTTTTGTGTTTGTGAATGACTTGTAAATTTATTCCTGTGTTTGTAGTTGACACATTTCAGTCTAGAAGATTCATGTAAATGATTGCTTCAGCTATTTGCCATTCACTAACTATTGTTCATGGCATGTGGCAAAGTCATATGGACTACATTGTATGATTCCTGCTTCCTAAATGGATGTCTGGTAAGACAATGAATAATAACTGGACACTAAAAAACAACGCAATTTCACACAAAAAAAAATCAGATTAGAAATTATTTGTGTTTGAACTAGTATATGTTCTGGAACAACGTGACCAAGAATTTTTAACGTTTAGCAGCAAAAACCAATGCCATTAAGAACTACAAAACAAAATTCCTTCCATTAAAGTACAAAGGTTTTCAGAATCTCTTTTTGTATTGTTTACCAGCTGTATTTGTTGTTTCATTCATGTTTCTGGATAAAAGCCATCCATGATTCAAGTACCTAGCTACCCAATAATCTGATTTTAATCATTTGCTAACATCAGACTGTAAAGGAGGAGCAGATCTGAGCAGTATAGAGGAAAGATGACACATTCTTCAAATCTTCAGCTTTTATTTCTAGCTCAGTTCTCTAACAAGATGTGGCTTAACAGCTGTACTGTTTGCAAGTCTGTGCATCAGCAACAGATTAACAAGCCAATAGAAAACGTGGGTGGCAAGAGAGCCTGCGAGCTCATTCTCCTTTTCCAAGGCATGATCAGCTCTCCCTTAAACAATTCTCATGCACCTAAGTCTAGCTCTGTCTTAAAGACTTTCTGTGATGGTAATTTTTCCAAGCAATCTATTGCAGTGCTCCTTTTTCTGTAGTATTAAAAAGATTTCATACTACCTAATCTGAACCTACCTTGCTGCAATTTCATCTTATTGCTTTCTGTCCTGTCACACTGAGATCTGACATAAAATTTTTCTGTTCCTCTTTGCTTGTTGCCCTTTTGACATCAGATATCATATCCACCCTCAGGATATTCTTCTTCATTCAAATATCGCCGCCTGTTGAGTCTTTCCTTGGAGGTTGTGTTGCAAAGACTCTGATCCTTCTTTTTCCTCTTCTCTGGATTTTCTTCAAATGTTCCATAATTATCTTAAGATGAAGAAAATATTCCAGACTGTTTTACAGGCAGTATTCTTATTTATTCACTCTAATGTGTTATTTCTTAATAAAAAAACATTTTTATAAATTGTGATCCCCTATAATATATAGGTCTTCTTTTGTTACCTAGTTAGCTGTTCTTCAGCTTGTCTTTGCACAGCTGATTATTCTTTCCTAAATGTAACACTTTGCACCTGTCCCTACTGAATTTCTAGTGAGCTCACCCTACTAACTTTTGAACTTGTTGGCCAGTCTCAGCTGAACGGACTTCAGCTGGCAGAGCTCAGCTGACACACAATAATTTCCTACTCATTTTGTGAAAATAGTCAGCTAGAGTGGGGAGAACATCCTCGTAGAGGGGAAGGTTATGGTGTGAACTTGATGCTTCTTAGATGCTAGCAGCTCAGTATAACATGACTCTAAGGGAAATGCAGCTTCATGGAAATATTTGTTTTAAACTCGCAGAGCTGTAAGGTTAGTCTGTCCTCGTGTGCTTATGTCAGATAACTACTTTGGGGTGTTTTCATGTTGAACATCCATCAGCCACTAAAGAACTTACCACAGGGCTTTCATGATCCTGGGGTTATGTTGGTTATAGTGGTGGGTCTTTCTGTGGGTGATACTCCTGGAATTAAATTCAGAGGTCTTGCATTCAGCAGTTACTTTTAATGATTCAGTCAGAGACTGTGGGCTGCAAAATAATGGCCAGTCCAGGAGACAGCTGGTTAGAGAAAATTGTTTTCTGAAGTGGCTGATATCTTTAACGGGGGATTGTGGCTGCATGGTGTTACAGGCTACCTCTTTATAAATGGTAGCAAAAAGTTAAATCCTCAGTTGCATCCATTTAGCTACAAAACGTTTCATGGTGTTGCAGTATCATGAAAGCTCATTAGGTATTGAACTTCTGAATTAATAAAATACAGAATAGCCCTACGCTGCAACGACAATAGACAGGACATGTTTACTCCACCATATTCTGGTCTATGAGACAAAAATTGGTACCTATAGCTATGAGAAAAGAAATAGGCAATTTCTTTAAGTATAAACATCCTTTTAATGTCAACAAAATGAAATTGCATGTATTAAAAGCAAAGTAAAGACAGGAAGAGGATCAGATGAAACACAAAGTAAACTGGAAAAATAAAGATCTGTTTGTCCATGACAACTATTCCCATTAGTTATTAAACCACAGCAGAACTACATACAAAAATAAAGACAGTAGTTCAAAAGCTACAGTCAAATATTATGGTGTTCTCTGGTGACAGTTATTTGAAGAATATATAATCAATATGATTTATTATCATTTTATATTTATGATATTTATTATCATTATTATGATATTTATTATAATTTCTACTGAGTTTAAGAAAAAGTTATATAAAAAAATATTACTGGGAGAAAGAACATGAAAATATTTTCCCCCTGTTGGAAAGATACTGCATTTTATTTTTTGGGATGTTTGGGCATTATACTGAAAAAATAAATACTGAAATCAGAAGGTACATTATTGGGGGGTTGCTTTTTAGGATATCCTGAAATGCTGATAAAAAGAGAGATCTCTGTGAGGGATTACAGATCATTCAAAATTATTTTGCAACGGAATAAAGATTGATGATGAATTTCTGACTACTTCTTATTCTTGTCTAAGTAGAAACATATAAGCCAACTGTAGTAAAATAAAACTGAAACAAAAATTGACTGACATATGATAGAAAGTTGAAATATATGATTTAGGGATTTTAGGTCTCTTTCTTCTATTTGAAATAAGAGGTTTAATCCCATGAGAATGCATAGGAAACAGAAGTGAGCTGGCTGAAAATTTTCTACTCCACATTTTCTTTGACAGAAAGATACATTTTTGATTAAATAGATTCTTTTTTTCTTGGAGAGTGTCTGCCTTCATTTAAAATGTAACTTCCTTTTGTCTGAAAACAGAAATTCCTAACTCTCCTCTTTTATAACATGAAAATGAAGAAAGGAATCTAATTTTGTTTTGTTTTTTTTGATGAAGAGTCAGAACACCAAGCCAAGCTTCTGCAGTTACCATTCTAGTTTTATCTGTTGTTGTCATGTGAGGCAAGTAGTCTTACATTGTTAAACTTTAAGAACATATTCTAGGTGATTTTATAATAATGCAAAAATATAACCTAATAGGATATAAGAGTACAAACAGAAGAAAAAAAACCCAGAGAAATAATTTTACAATTAAAAATAAAAAAATATTCATCAAATAAAGCTAAAAATAATTAACTGTTGTCTACAATGATGGAAATATGAAATTCTATATGAATTATGAAATATTAAAAGGAACATTTGGAACAATGTCAGCAATACCATGGCTAAATATAAATGACAAAACTTTACCTCACTGGTTTGTTCTAGCTCTGTCAAAATGCACTTTTTGTGTTCACTTTTCTGCTCTCTTCAGTGCCCACAACAAACACCTTTGTAGGAATCCAGCTGCTGGCTTAATTTTAGATTTGGCCAGCTATCTATCATGGATACATCCCAATTTTAGGATTCAAAACATAAAGTTAGTCTTTAGAAGAGTGTTTTTCTTACCTTTAAATCCAAAGATGCTCACCCACCCATTAATATGTTTCTCTGTATCATATGTCTCTATGTTTCTATTGCCCCACATTTTTTAATTCTGTGAATGTCAGATGAATGAATGGATAAGAGAGCTACTGTGGATAATACAATGCAACATGTGTCGTATATAGGTACTGATTGCACAGCATGTTTGGGAAGGTTCATATGTTTGTTTAAGGCAGTGCCTCTCTCTGTTACCTTCTGTTTGCAAAAGGGTCCTGGGCATGCCAGAGGGGACACATAGCCAGCACCCAACATTGACTCCTGATGATTATAAGAAAAGTCTTTAACATATCACAGAAACACTAGGTTGGAAAGGAC
>NW_010562995.1:0-4235 GCF_000687285.1 Phaethon lepturus
AATGTATTAAATATATTTAATAATTATTATTACCTATTAATTTTGGCCTTTAAAGATTCTAGAGACTTAACTTTCATTTACATGTGTTTTAAACAAAACTTTATAATAACTAGTGTGCTGTAGGTTCAAACTGGATTTTAAGATTAAAGAAACAGTGAATTGAAAAGACATATTTTACATCTTTATAACTATTGACATCAGAACTATTGACCTGCATTATATTGCAGGTATTGATAAGACAAGATAATTTTTATGATAAGATCATAAAAATCTGAATTCATGAATGGATTAAAAATATGTGTATGTGCATACGTTGCACTCGTGCAGAGGCATATTCTCTAGGGTAAAACACAGTACCTGGCTCTAATCTTCCAGTAATATAAGTTACTGATAAGTCTTTTAACCTTATCTGGTTTTAATATAATATGAATTTGAAACTAGGATAAATACTGTTAGTAGAATGCATGTGATTTAATGGAAATTCTAGTTTCCGCTGTTCAATATTTCACCTGGAAAATTAAATAATCAATTTTTTTATAAAATAGCAGATATCTGCAGATTATTTTGGATTAACAAGTTGATGAGAAAGATTGGCCTCTGCCTGATTTGAGATTCACCTGTCTTCTATATGTGTGGATGCCTAATGGGACATGGGATTGGGGTTCTGCACGTTTTCTTTAATCTTAGTGAACTGGACTCGTAGCCTGGACTGCATCTCCCATGATGCATTACAGTTTCTTCCCTGGTAAATTATCCTGATGTCTTTACAGATAATTGCTAAGGCAATGTTCTTACTTCTCATGGTATTTCTGATAAGAAATTTTAAGGAAAAATGACTTGTGTTTTTTCAGAGCTGAGTTTGGGAAAGAACAGGTGTTTTTATTCCACAATTTTTTCTAACCTTTTAAGAGCTTGGCTGCTTCTTCACAAAGAGGAATGGAAATCTGGAATTATTTTTTCCTTTCAGAATTGCCTTTTGATGGTCCTCTGAAAATTCTTTAGAAGTTTAGTTAAAAGTAACAAACAATATTTTTTACATTCTCTTTATTACTTTGCAGTAGATTTTTTTCTATTAATTTTTGACACTTCTTTGGCATTTTATAGGTTCACTTGCCTTGCTATATCTTATATGATGAGCTAAGCTGTGGTCCTGAATATCTCTATACAAATGAAATTAGCTTAGCCCATGTGAAAATTTATTTCTGTACTGCAGGGAAGTATTTGATAAATAAAGTCTGGCAATGGAACTGCAGCCCCTTGACATCAATGTATGTCAATTCCCATAAAGAAGAAGGCAGAATTAAAATTGCATTTACAAACATAATTCTAGTTTTTAGTAATTTTTTGAGTGCTTGAACCTCCAAAATAAATTACTTCAAAATTGCCATATATAACCATCTTGTTGCATAAGGTTAGCTGCATGTATTCTGATACAGGAAAGCATTTATAAGGGAGCTCTAGTCCTTCTGATAAGAAATTCTATTATTATCTATAGTCCATTTTTCATATAAACCTTTCAGTAATATGTTTGCTTACATTAGGAGCTGATTTTAAACTTTGTCAAATGGCATTCCATCACTAGGGATCCTAAAATCTGTGGCACTATTTAGCTCCTCTTGTTGAATGACAGTATGAAGGGTGGCCACTGGAAATATCACAATTTGAAAGTAGAGGTGATAGTCTTTTAAGGAAAAAAATTAAAGTGGTTTTACTTTTGTTTTAAAGTTTAAATTTTAAAGTATTTTATACACTTAGTTCTGAACTTTATTTTAAAGCTTCTTTTACCTCCAGAGTCAGCCTGATGTTGAACCATGTATTAGTACAAAATGTATTAGTACAAAATGTATTAGTACAAAATTAGTAGACAAAACAGCTCTGAAATCAGAATTAGAGTAAACAAGCATTCATCTGCATATTAAAATAATCAATAGTACAGTATGAAGATGGACACATCGTATAGAACAAAATGTGTAATACTATGTAATTATAATGTAATACCACAAATAGGTATAATCACTTTCCTGAAACATAAGGTAGCCTTAACTGTTTTGAAACTACTTTCAAAAGAGAAGTAGGTAATGTTACTGATATTCAAATAGATTTTCCAAATCCTTAGCAAGGTGGAGCTATAAGATTATTGTAATTGAAAATGTAAGGTCCCAGGAGAATTGAGTCCATCATTCTGTTACGGATTTATGCAATTAACAAAGATGTGATGCTGGAAAAAAAAAACACCTATGTCATTTATGCCACCTAAAGATATGGTCACAGGTGTTTAACATTTTTATCTTTTCTTCATAGTACAGTAGGCTCAGAAATTCCCCCTTTCTCCAATTACTGTAATTATATAGTGGATTCCCCTTAGCAATTTGTGAAATGGATTGACATGTAATATTCAGTAGTCTCCTTTGAAGCTATTCTGGATGTATTAAAGCCCCATTACACTTAATTACTGCTAGTATATCCACTTGTAGTATCAAATCAATATTAAAAATTGTAACAAATTGAGTTTTAGAGGAAGGGTGCCAGTTATAAATCCAGCCTTAATAGACTGAACTGAGACAATTTTATTTTCAATCATATGTTTATAGCACTTAGTCCCAGTTTCCTCTTTACCCAAAACATACCCATCTCAGACTTTCAAGATGTCAAAACCTAAAGCCTCCAAATCAGTAAGAATGACTTCTTTGCAGTGAAAAGAAGAGTGGGAAATACAACTTTTATGTTTTATGCTGTTGTAGAGGTAGGTAGGGGTAAGGCATTGAAGAAGAGTCAGGTTTCGTACCTCCTTTGCTAGCATCAGATGGCGTAGCACATAGCTGAAAGCTGCTGCATCACCTGCATTACCCATCACTGCCACATGTATTTGTAGCAAATAAGTTAAATTTGGACACAATGCATGAAAACTTCTTTAGAGGGCTGCTTTCCATAAAGAAACTAGACAGTTTGCTATAACTGTACATTAGGCAGCAGCAGAATATCCATAGCACCACTATTGCCTTGGCTGCGCTAAAGCTCTGAAAAACGCTTATGGCTGCTGCTGCTGTCACTGGCTAAAGTATAGCAGGGCAACAGCAGGAGTAACAGGTGCTCTCAACAGAAAAAGCTGTCCATAGTTATTTCCTGAGCACATGGAGCTAGAAATGCTCTAGACCAAGGCTATGGATTAATACTATGGCAGTATTGTGAATCTAAGTATAAGGAAAAAAACAGGTGATACCAAAGTTAGCAGAAACCCAAACTATCATGTCACCATGATATACTCAATATTGGTCTTGTGCCCTGCATTACAAAGGTTAGCCTTGTTCTTTGTTTTCCTTTACTTTTCCTCTATGGGTCCTCAAAGTTGAGGCTTTTCACTCCAGCAGTGGGAAGGGAAGAAATACCTAGAGACAGGCTGTGTTCTCTCTCCTTCACCCTTACAGCTCTCCCGCTTTCCAGCAAAGTGGTGGAGCACAGGTGAGTTACATATGTGGGATGAGCAACAGTCTGTGGGTCCAAAGAAAGAAATGGATGAGGATTGTCCTGCAATGCAATTCTCTTCTGGATATATGGGTTGTAGGAAGAAGAGAAAGGCTTGAGAACATGCAGTGAATACTTGTCCTATGAAGTTTCATGGGGACAGAAGGGTTGGTCCCAGCTGAGTCACTGAATTAAAATACCACAATCAAAATACCACAAGCAGAAGACTCAATCCACCCTTCTTCCTAACTATCCAGTCTTACAGATCAGAGACAGGAGGAGCACTTCAGTCAGAATCATCACCTTTTGTCACTTAATGCAGTCAGCTCAATGGCATAGACCTTGGACACTTCTGCATTCAGTCAAGTTTCACCTGGATTCCAACCAAAACACCAGGTACCATATTTGGCCCATGCCTTGAAGCAGAAAAGGGCATACAGAACTGTAGAACACAATTTAAGACAGAACTTTACCAAGAAAGCTCAATGTCTTCTAGAGGAAACTAGCCTTAACAACCAACTAAAAAAAAAAGCCCAAGTGTGCTATCTGACAAAAACAGAGGAATTTCTCTTGTCTTTCATTCTAGGCTATGTTGCAAGGAAAGGAAATCATCCTGGTTTTGTAACTCTTACTCCATAGTAAGGAGATGCTGATCACTTATACAACTAGACATTATCTGTACAAACAGAAACCTGGTTTGTTCCCTTTCTCCATTACTGCACAAGTGTAACAGAAGTCATGGAATAAAGAAATTATTTCTATTTGTCCTGCTG
>NW_010562995.1:4266-31692 GCF_000687285.1 Phaethon lepturus
AGGGTTGTGCCAGAGTTGTTCCATCAGTATCACTGAACACTTAAATGACATGAAACTCGCAAGAGTATCCCGCGTGGGGGCGGCATGAGGGGCGAGCACTATTTGTATGAAACACAGTTCAGTCTCTGGGAAACTGATCTTGTGTGTCAGCACAACAATGGTCCCAAGTGGATATAGGAAGAGGAAGGCTCTAGAGCACTAGGATAAGATCAGAGCAGGAAAGGGCAGGTTTGATCCCTTTGCTTTCATCCCCAATGCCGTGTGGCAGAGATAGAGGACCTCCTGACATGTAGTTGTTGAACTGAAGCAGTTTTTATAGAGCAGCGCAGAGCTGATTCATATCCAGCACCTAACCCTGTCCATCTATTTTCAGCTGAGCTCCAGAGTCATCATCTGCATGTAAACACACAGTATCGGCCTGGTATTAGATAAACACTGTGGATGTACATAAGCATGTACTGGTGAATACGCATGTGGCTGGATTATAACATTCTCTCTTTTAGACTATAGATAAATTGCTTGGGATGCACAGTGGGACTTTGTGTTTTGTACATCAGCTAGCATACTAATGGAGGTTAGAAAATAGCAACGGAGCAGTTGAATAAAATCAACTGAGTGACATTTAAAAATCATTGCAAAGGAATGTTCTCAGCGCTGCTGTCTTGTTTGTTTCAAGCTGCAGTGTCGGGGCAGAGAGGCCATATAAAGCAGCAGAGAAGGGGGGATGCTCAAGGAAGCTGTGGCTGTCTGGTCACTGCTGAGGTTTCTTAAGACTGATGGTAGAACCTTGAAATCTTGGTTTCTGATTTCAGCGTAAAAATATGCTGTTGACTACACTCTTCTCTTGCTCAGGAATTGCACCACAGTTGAACTGTATGAAATATTCCTAAGTTGCAAACGGCACAAGGGGTAAAAGTGCATTTCCTTTGCCATGTGTCTTATTTTGAAACCTCAGAGATTTTGTGAGTGGGTTTGCAGAAGCACAACCCATTTCACCAACTCATGGAGAACAGGGGTGCAAGTTGGCATAATCAGCTTGATTCCTCCTATCCTTGTGCCTTGGGAGAAAATGTAATCTGCTAAAATTTTATTCTTGTTTTGTTTGGATATTATAACATCCAAAAGGACTGAAGAGCATAGCTAGCAGTCCCAGTTCTTATATTGTACCTAAGTAAATCAGGACTAATTCAATTAAATTCCTGGGCCCATTTTTTTACACGAAGTAAATGTGTTATTTCCCTCTGAAGTTTCTGTACTCTGCTACGGCAGAACAGAGGGCAATGGACATGTTTTGATATAAAATTAGTAAAACCAAAGACAGGACTAGATTTGCTAATTAAAAATATCTACAGAAGAAAAAACTGGCACCTGATCCAAGGGGAAGTAATGAATGGATAGCTGATGTGGAATGATAATGGAGTATACCCACGGAAATGATTGCAAAGTTCGTCTTAAAAATCAAATGACTTAATTCTGATGCCAGTGATTTTGATTAAAATCAACTGGGAAAGAATGTCTAATGATTTGGTACTGATGTTACTTCAATTAGTGGAAAAGCGTAAGAAACAAAAGGAATAAAATACTTTTAATCTTAAAAAGGGAGAGCTTCCTGGGGTGTGGGGAAGATATATACATGCTGGAACCATGACAAAGCTTCCCTGTGAGGAGTAATGAATTAGTGAACCTTTTTCAAGTACAACACTTTTCTTTTTGAAGCTAATATTTGCCTTTGTAGTAACAGTTTCACAGTCACTACAAGGTGCTTGTTCATTTCTGTTGCTGGGTGTATGCTTCAGCCACAGTCAGTGCACATAAATGAATAAAAGGCTGTCTTTCAGTTGCCTTTTAAAGTGTCGTCTATAGTGATAAATCAGTTTTGGGGCTTTGGTTGGCACAAGGGATTGACTAAAGTCTGCTAGGGCCTCTTCTCCCTGGCAGTACCATTTAGAATTCAACCTTCAGCCAGCGGTGCCTGAAAATTATTCTGGTTTTACCCAAACCCAGACAAGAGTGGAGCTGAAATTCCACATGACTACAACTGGTTGGAGAATTACCATGGATTCAGATCGCCCCTATTTTTCCAACATTTCTTCTGCAGTCCTGACATAAACTAAAGCCTCATGCAAGAATTCTAGGCAAAAGGCAAAAATATGCCCTGCAAACTTCTGTTATAATAGTGCAAATCTATTTAGAAAATAATTCTGCTGGAGTCTTCAGTGTATTTCATTCAGTCTATAAATACAGATAAAATCAGAGAAGCTAATCAACAGCTTGCAGGTATAATCTCATTACCTTTGTCACTTGAAGGTACTAACAATAGTTAAATCACCAATCCTAGTGATCCATTCCCTAGCCTTCTTGGCACAAGGGGGATTTGCTTTCATCAAATATGATTGTCCTAAACTGGAATACCATTGCAGAGGTGCTCACATTTTCTCTGCTGTGGTCTTGGTGGTAAGTAAGATATTCAGCTCTCTTTGAAGAAGGTGAGAGTTCTCAATATGCCAGAAAACACACAGCAACATGTAGGAGCAGAACGAGAGTAAATGGAACCACATTTATATGATATTCTATCACTCTCAAGAAATAGGGAGTAGACAAACTTGGACTGATCCTACAACTTATGTTGAGAAACCTCATTTTAATATTCATCTGAAGAGAAAAATTAATCCAGTAGAATATATAATGCCTAACAGATAACTCCTTTCTTATTTAATAAGCAGTTATACACATAAGTTTGCTTCACAGTATTAAGACCCAGGTGGCTGAAAGTTATGAATTGCTAAAATCTGTCTTGAAATACAAGTAATCAAATGTCACTATGAATATGGTCCTAGAGAGACATAGGCAGCATGTAGTAGATCGCTACTTCCAGCATTTTTGACGTACTATTTGGAGAAAAAAAAGCACAAGTAATTTAGCATTGTGACCAACGCTAAAAAAGAGGGATGTGAAAAAGCCAGATCAGGACTGACTGTAAAGAGAAGATTAATTCCTACAAATCTGGCATTCAGTGATAAACATCCTGTACTCTACAGCAAAGTGGTCTGAAAAACTCATGCTGTGAAAAAACAGAAAGGTAACTCCTACCTTAACTGAGATAAAGATCGATATGAATTTTAACTCCCCATAGTTTACATTTATATTGTTAAAGGTAGTGATTATTAGTATGTTTCAATGTAACGGTAATTTAAATAGAAATAAAATGTTTACTTTGAATACTACACCTCAGAAAAAAAAAAAAAAGTTTTTCTAATTCTTCAGATAGAATTCACCCACATTTACTAGAGGAGTATGTTCCAGGGCCAAAGTTTCTACTGAAAAAAATGTCTAGTCCTTGTGGTTGCAGAGATAACTCTCAAAACGTGAACTGACTGTAAGCAAAGGAGTCTGCCCAAGTGTGAAGCTGTCCTGACAGAACAGGTCTGCAAGAAAGTAAACTCTGAAAACAATAGCTCAAATTTCTATTGATTTAATCATATTCCAAACAGTATAATCTTTCTTCAGTTTTAACTGTAAAAATGTTAAAAATATATGACTCATAGGTTGTGTTTATCATTGAAAGAACACAACTAATATTTGCATACAGACTGCAATGGCATCAGTCCTTGCACATTTGTGCAGATGAAAGTATGTTTCCTTGTTCTCTCTTTTCCATTTTGCGCTCTTGCCCAGGGACAGCTAGACTGTGGCACATCACACATGCTGTATTTACTGGAAATGTTTGTTATGCCACCAGCTTATCTCCATCTTTTAGAAGCTTTCAGAAGCTTGGGTTTGGCTTATAATTGTTACTCCGTAGTATATCATTTGCTGTCTTCCTCTGAAGAAAATAAAAACATCTCCAAATTTAGATGGTACTACCAAAATATTCTGCGTTCTAGCCTTTGTTCAGTAAGGCTTAATATAAACTCAATGACTGCACAGTAGTAATAATCAGTTAATTATCCAGTAAGACAATTATTATTACTACCTTTAAAAATGTGCCCCCTGTTTATATAGGGGATACAACATCCACTAGGATGTTGACAAAGTTACATAACCGGCTCAAGCACTTCATATTTTTATTTCAAATCTAATGCTTTCTATTACACAACCACTCTAACAGAAGTTAATAAGAGCACAAAAACTTCTGGGCTATATCACACAAAGAACTCGTCTTTACCTCTTATTCAGTATCCTACCCCTGACAAAGGCTCAGTAGCAGAGACTTAGGGAATAAGATTTAAAAAAAGTGATAGTGCAAGAGTGGGAAGGTTTAGTGATTTCATTTTTTAAAAAAACTATTCATGGTGGCTGTAAGATCCCTTTCCTGAGTGGAATCAGCTAAATTAGAGCTCAATACTTTGTATGGACTTAATAATTTTTCACTTATTACATTTACTTACATTGAATGTAATCTGCCGTTTTGCTGCCAGGCACCCAGTGAACGGAGTGCTGTGACTCTGCAATCAGTTGTAGACTTGACTATCCTGAATAATTTTGTAGCCTGTGTTTTGTATGTATACTTGTTCAAAGTTTTAACAGTTACAGCTACTCATTCATGTCTTTCCAAATGGATGCTTTTCTGTTGCCTTGTAGTACAGCCCACATATATGTATGATGGAAGTCATTTAAAACATAATATGGAACAAATTATGTACGTACAATATTTTCTCCACACACTTAAGAATCTGGCAGTGAATATTGTCATGAGTTACACTGTGGTACATTTATAATGACAAGAATCTACTTGCGTGCAGCATGAGAATTTGGCTCTGAGGTATTTCATTATGAACTGTGAGTTACGCTTTGACTGCTTGGTTCTGGGACATGGTAATTGCAACCATTTATGACAGCGTTGAGTTAGATTTTCGTTATTCACTACTGGTGGCTGAAGCACAATAATAAAAAATCTTTTAATGATGCAAGTTACTATTATAACAGTACAAGGTCAACACCTAAGTTTAAAACTTTCACTCTCTGTGCTTCTATAGTAGCAGTTACTTCCCAGATTCACTCAGTACTAAGGATATGCTTGAGGTATGGAGAATTCAAGTTTACAATGGCTGTATCTAAGACAAGAAATAATTACTATTGTTACATACTTGCCAAGTTACTGTTTAAGTATTCTGATTATTTTATATCTTCTCTTTAGCTCCTTGCTCAGAAGTGGCCTTTTGGAGATTCTGAATTTGGACAGTTTCTTTGCAAATTCCTTCCCTTTATACAGAAGGCATCGGTGGGAATCACAGTCCTTAATCTCTGTGCCCTTAGTGTGGACAGGTACAGTATATTTTAACTCTTTTGGCAGACGCTGTTCTTGCCCTTGCAGTTTTCCCAGAACTGAGAGCACTCAGTATGGTCTGACTACAGTATAGACGTAACTTACATTCTATTTTTTTACATCATGGCTATAACAAATAACCACATCTATAGCTTAAAGTATAATATGAAGCCATTGGACTAATTAACTTTACAGGTTTTTTTTAAAGGTATTTAAAAGCTTTAGAATTATTTCAATTTCCTTTACAGACAAAACTTTATTGGGATTTGTCTCAGTATTCAGACTTCTTTTTTTCATATGACCTCATGTTTGTTTTATATTTGAACAGGATCATAAACTTCAGGCTTAAAAATAATTTTTTCAACTCACTGCCTATAGACTATAATTACAGTGTTTATTTTGATAACTTTTATAACTGAGTCTTATTGAAAAACACATTGGAAGCTTGATTTGATAGTTTGACATTGATACTTTGAAAATTAATGCCTCTGCTAAAAGTGCTCAGGAAGATACATAAACTTTTTGATAGAACAACAACTAAGATGCTTTTGAATATTATTCTTTTGTGCTTTTTTTCTTCATACATGTAGGGCAACAGCAGATGAAGACTTAATTTCTGTAAAAGCTATTTTTATTGGTCTTGAGTTTACTTGATCATGTTCTAGTCCAAAGTATCAGTAATTTTAGTACAGAAAATGTTGATAAATAAAATACATTATGTGTATTAGTACAGCGGTGCAAAGGTAGAAGAAATTTTTTAATTAATCTTGGTTTGGTTTTACATAAAAAGTTGATGTACAAGGCTTGCAACAGATGAGTAATGTAGTAATATTCATACCTGAAATATGGTTCCTCATTGCATTAGTAACTCCTTAGCTGAAGCCAGAAACAAAAAAAAAGTGTAACACAGGTAAATGATCTATTTCCATTTTTGAGTCTGAGAACTATAAAAAGAATTCTATTTCTCAAACAATACCTGCCCAGTATAAAATACAATCCCATGGACTGCTCTAAGGAATAAATCATAGATCAAGCACATATGACACAGAGAGTTTGTTAGATAAGTTCTGACTAATGCAGTTTCACCAGATTTAGTCCTATTGCTACATACATTTTCATAAATTGGAAGTAACTCAGCTGAAGCTACCTCTTTATAGATGCTTTTTTTTTTTTTTACAAGCACGCATTTGCTAATCCTCACAACAACCAAATGCTGTTTCCATTGGAGGATAAAGTCTTGTATGGGATCAGACTCAGACTGTTTAATTTCCTCCCCCAGTTTACATGCTTTGCCAAGGACATATTCTTTATCATCTGGTGCTCCTCTAGTAAATGGTTCCAGAGAATGTGTGTTAGAAAACAGATGTATACAGCCAGATTCTGATATTGGCTAGCACGAAGTGAATCTAGATTAAATCACCATGAAATCAGGATATGAGAGTGCCTTCAACAAGTTAGGGCGGGCACTGGAAGTGCCATACTCACATTAATACAAAAAAAAATAATGTTTGCTTTTTAGTATGGAAAATGAGTAAATACAGAATTGTGTGCTGTCACAGTTGGACTGTATCTGGTCTACAGTTATTTTTTCCTTATAAAAGCTCCTGAAAACTATCTCACTTATATTTCATTTGGGTGTCTGTATATGGAATTGCATTCTACGAGGTAGAAAAAGACAGAGTCAATTGGTATAATGAATTCAGAGCTCCGTATCTTTGATAATTGTTGACTGTCTGTCCCTCTTGCAGACTGCGGCCTTAATTTAGATCAAGATTATCTTTTGTCCTACAAGGACTATTCTCTGTGCTAACTACATCCTATTGTGAAACTCCACTCATTACTACTGCCACTTGCACAAAGTGACTTGCACTGACGGTGTATTAAGGTTTAACTGTGCATGCCCAAGCAGAACAATGTCCACTCACAGGTGGAGAGGGTTTAAGAGGCTGACAGAAAACACCAAACCAGCCATTCATCCTTCAGAGGAAGCTCACATTTGTTGCAGATGCCTTTCAGGCATTTTTAAACTCTAGGTCACGATGGTGATGATAGTTTGACTCTTTTTCTAAACAGTGCCTGACTGTGACTAAGAGGAATGATATTTCCCTTCCTGAGCTTTTACTCTTGCTTATGTCTTGGGCTTAATGATTTTGATGAAGAAATGGTTTGAAGAAGAAGAGAGAAGATATGGATCTCATTTAATATGTATACACTCTCTTCTTGCCTCCTCTGCATACCAAATTGCATAGAACAGCAATCTCAGGGCAGGTATTTTCATCTGGCCCAACGTCCATTATTAGATAAGTCAAGATTTTACCACTAAAACAAAGCTCTAAGAGCTTTACTGTATTAAGAGCTTTGCAATCAACACAACACTGGCTATCTTTAAAATTAAGAACAGTTGTGATGTCTCACAACGAAGAGGAATAGATCAATATCAGCAACAGTAAAGTCATTTAGGAACTGTTCTGACACTAATCTTGACAGTGCTTTTTACATCCTTGATCAAGTTTCCTATCTTTTCTGTATTGCTTTTCCCACCTATAGAAGACTGATGATACTTGCAGAACAGAAATATGTTCTACTAGTGGGACATTTGAACAACTAATTTTCTAATGCAGTTAAAAGGAATAGGGAAACAAAAGCACCTACTCTGTAAGACAGCAGGCATAGGGGATTGATAGTCCACAGACAAGCTATAGCCCATGATTTACTTTTCATATACTCCTGGATTTCATTGCATAAGGCCCACAGTACGTTTTCTTTTCTAATTCAAATTAGATACCACTGTAGTAAAATTCATCCAAATTGTTTGAAAAACTAATCTGGCCACAACAAGAACCACAACCATGCTGCATCAATGAGACCAATACTGGAAGGCTAACTAGAGTTCTAGAATTATTCTTCACCAAAGAATGATGAAATCACAGAGAGGGAGTAGAAAAGCATCAGAAATGATTCAGTGGCCTTACAGATCTCAATTTTTTGCTTATCAAAAACAATACTTAAGAAGCCAATTAAATACAATATCCAAGTACTGAAATACAGGTGTTGTATCAGATATCCATGGGGTCTTTAGCTTAGCGAGGAAAGATATAATAAGAAACTATAGAACAAGGTTTCAGCCAGGCATATACCAAATGAAAATAAGGTATACATTTTTAAAAATGAGGGTGATTAACTACAAGAAGAAACCACCAGGGAAAGGCAAAGGTGTCTTGCTTTTAATGTTCTCAGATCAAGACAAGACATCCTTCTGAAAGAAATGCTTTAAGCAAATTATAACTAGATAGGCATGCAAAATATTTAATTGTATGTATGTATACTTCACAATGTAATGATCCCGTGTTCTTAAATACTGTGCATCTCTAAATGAAAGTAGCAGGAGGGACTACAGAGGCCATGAGAAGTAACTCGGAATAAAAGGCTAAGAATGGGAGAAGAGGGAGGAGAGGAAAACAGAGGAAAGAGAAGAACTGAAGGGCACAATATACTAAAGTTGACAGCACATGCATGAGCAGTAGAAAATGAAAAGGGGAGAGAGGAGCCACAACATTGAACAAAGAAAAGGAAATGACCTGGAAAAGAACTGAGTATTTTAGACGAGGTTGGAGGCAAAAGGGAAACAAACAGAAAAAAGAAAAGTAAGACAAAACACACGCACACAGATTTTAGATTGGGGGATTAAATGATGCATGTATTTTACATCAGTTCCCTGGCAGACATCCTATATTTTCGAAGTATGAGGGAAATAAACCCTGCAGTATTTTCTCACTCCTAATTACGGGAGGTTTGTGGCTAGACAAAGATCCTATGTATTACATAACTCACAGAACACCCACCTGAAAAATTATACTACCACTATTTTTCAAATCACTGTTCCAGCAGTGCGTAAAAAGACCAAGTAATTGCAGGTTAATATGCATTCAGGAAATTCTGATCTAATGACTGAGTTTCCTATGCTTTAGCTGAAACCATTCATGAAATTCTTCGGCCAATAATTCCTTACCTGATAGTTATTTGAATTGTGAACTGAAAAAAAAAATTGCCAATAAAATATATACAGGACCCAAATCCTTACTGCTGTGCATACTAATCTTCTCATGTGCAAAACAGATGTAACTCAAACAGAACAGGTACAAAAATGCAAGAAAGGAAAGAATTGGATTCGCAATTTACAACCCCTTTGCCGTCACTTACATAGTTACACAGGTGACACAACACAAACATTACATTTCTTACTTGAAAAATATGTACAGTCTACAGGCCCCTGTTTGCTAAGAACATCATTCAGTCAAGGATGAGATAGTATCATGTACCTTGTGCAGCTGATGGGACCAACTGTAAAATTGCCAGTTAATAGAAAGTAAACTTCAAGTTGATTGTTAGATTTCCAGAGTTCACAAATACTTACATATTTGTGTGAAAGGTTGTGTTTCTATAAATATTCCATTTCATTAAAGCCAAAATCTGATATCTGGTAAAATGAAATATGATAGGATCACAAATTATTTAAAATTAAATTTGAATTTTAATACAAATAAATATGTGTGAGAAAATACGATGCTGAGCACTACTTTCTCAATCATCTCAGTACAGTTTATTTGTTATGATGCTCTCAGAGTTCCAATCTCATAGACCTCCTCCCCATGAGTGAACCATTGCCTCCCTCTTTTCCAATATTCTTTGACAAGGATACCTTTAAAAGATGTTTTTATTTTTAATCTGCAAGTCCAAAATGTAGTTTGCTTTAATATGTTCAAAATCTTTACACATACATTTCTGTTAAAATGATGTACTGAGAAACTGTCCATAGTACACCTGTGACTATGCTGTGTATGATATTGCTATAGATATCAAAACAAAATTTTCTAGTGTGTTTACTGCAAGAATGGTGGCATACAAAGCTCTGACACTTTCCAGTGATGTTCTGTAATAATACTTTCTGAAGTTTTTGTGAGAGGCTTACAGCCTGTTCTTGCATTCATGCATCTTCCTTCCTCTAACATTGAGGCTACAGGGGATTTAATTTGTAAGTCTTCCATCCTGTTATAAGGACACTTCCAAATGAAAAAGGGGATGTGATACAGGAAATCAGAAGAAATGGGGTGTGTGTGAATCCCAAATTACTGTTTTCGTCAGAGGAGGGCTGAGGATGCCTTTTAGTAACTAAATTTTACTGACCTCTGTACCCTATGTCCTATATCCTTTAACTAAAGTTTTTTTTTCCCATTGGAAGCTCTTAATTCCTGCCATCTCAGAAATTCAAAATCTAATACTTCCCAGTATACTCAAAGCATCCTAACACAGAGTTCTCAACTACTCTTTTCCTTATACCCTTGTTATCCCTGAGCCTTCAAGCACATGCCAAACTTCTGTATTCCTTCCAAACACCTCTCTACCATCCCACCCTAATCCTTCCTCAACCTAATCCTCCAACCTAAAGCTTTCTGATCTAAATTCCCCTTTCTTTTCTTCCTTTCCCAAAGCTTACCCATGCCTGCAACTCAAGAGCCTACATATTTACAAATTGTATCCTCCTGGTCTGTTGAGGGCACCTCCTTTCCCCAGGCCTTCCATCTTCCTTGTGCCTGCTGGTATGCTCTTTTTGTACTCTAGTTAACTGCTGTCATCAGCTAAAATCACCACCCCATTTGCTTTTGTCTGAAAAGCTTAACCTTGGCTCGTGCCTTGGAAAGGTGTTTAGGATAGAGATGGCAGCTATACATACGCAAATGTATCTGCCAGGACTCAAAGGGGCAGAAAATGAGGGCATGTCTGAGGAAGAAAAGAATACTTGCCATAGTCAGGAGCATAAAATGACACAGCTCCTTACAATTTATGATCTTCTTTGGTGACTTATTCTGACATTTTTTAAAGCAGATGAACAACCTGTCTTGATTTTTTTTCTCCTCAACTGAAGAAGACTATTTCATCAGTTGATGCCATGATATATCTATGTAGCACTGTAATGCCAAATGGGAAGGTGCTATTATTTGGGGAAGTAAAATAAGCAGTTTAGAAACTGTTACATCACATCAGCATGCATTTCAGACTATTACAAGACCACAAATAGTATTTGTTCTTTCCATAATTTTTAGATAGCACTGTCTTTGCTAAATTGTTGGAAATGCTAAGTAACTCATTTACTGTAGTTATTGCTAGACAACATTTAAGTCTGCTACTAAAAATTTTATTTATGGACTGGTTTGTACTCTGTATTGTATACTTATCGGTCTTCTCCAAACTATTTTTGAACCTTTTGACCAGAGTTGATAGACAGGTTGAGGTCTCACAGCTAATAAATTTCTACAAGTTCCTTGAAAGCTTGCAGACAAGTAGAGGAGAAAGACCCTCTCAGTTCCCCAACTGGGGGAAAGGCTGCAGCCTGGTATGAAGAATCCTCCAGCATTGCAGGGACAGAGAAGGTGAAGAGAGGAAGAAGAGGGAGAAATGCATGGGCTGTATTTGAAACTTCTTTAAGAATTCTTACTTTTTACCAAGATTACAGTTATGAGATGCATACACATAAGAAAGCAGGTTTCAATAATTCCACTTTTTACAGAACAACTTGCTACCTAAGGGATAAAGTAGTCGGAAAATATGTTGGTTTTGGCATGCACAGGCCTCAGCCATAGACTTCAGTTTCTCATCAGAAAGGTAATGTAGAGGCTGAGATAGCTGTCAGACTGCCCTAACTAGCACTCAGTTGTAGTCTAAGGCAAATACAGAATATGCTGCATAAATACAGTAATTTTAACATTGAATAGTGTAAATAGAACAAATGAATTTTCATTTAATGGAGAGTATTTTCACAGTATTTCATTGCATGGAAGCTGACAACACATCAGATAGCACTGCTGTTACAGCTGAAGTAGCTGAAGGAGATAGCTGTTTTGTATCTATTAGAATGGCTTGTGTGCCTGGAATCTTTCTTTCTTCTGTTATGTCAGCTGATGTAGTGAAAGATATAGTCTGTCCCCACAAACCTTGCCTACTTTAATTAGAAATCATTAGTGTAGTCCACATAGCAGAACTACATGCAATCCTGTGCCTAAGCAGAACAGTTGCAGTCAGCTCTCTGCTATCCACCCCTTTATGTGCTCTGATGTGTCTTGATAGCTGGTAGAGCCCCTGCAACAGGCAGAAAAAAAACAAGCAATACAAGTCTAAGATGTCAGCTTTAGGATTTTACTTAATATATAAAATTGAACCAAGATCTTTGAATTTAAGGACGAAACTGAAGGCTGGAAACTAATGCCTGTCTCTTTCAGGTACAGAGCAGTTGCCTCCTGGAGCCGTGTCCAGGGAATTGGAATCCCTATGATCACTGCTATTGAAATTTTCTCCATTTGGCTTCTGTCCTTTATTCTGGCTATTCCAGAAGCAATTGGTTTTGCTGTGGTACCCTTCAAATACAAGGATGAAGGTTATGTTACCTGCATGCTCAATCCTACAACTAATTTTATGTTGGTAAGTAACATCCTTTCTTTTCTTTTCGGAATCCACAGTATATAGGCTAGACAATTCAGATACTGGATTATAATATGCTTTATTCCTCCATGAAAGTGCAAAATGTATTCTAATGTATATTGGTGCAAAGAAGATCCTTCATTTACAGTGACCTGTCTTTACTTTCAGCTGGAGATACTAAATGGGACTTTACAACATTTTCATTTCTTCACTACTGAGAATTCTTAATATAGAAATTTGCAATTCAGGTCTGCTTAAAGTACAATCAAGACATATCAGGGTAGCCAGAACCTTGGAAGGTATTGTGTTTCTAGGTATAACACCTTTGGAGCTTGTAACTGTCAAAAACCATGTTTTACCATGATTAGTCATCATTTTGCATGCAGTAGCCAGCTCTTCTGGCAGATAAAGAAAAGGGTGGGGCCATGCTCTAACATAACTTTTCCTATTTTATGTGCACTTACAAAGTCAAACTGAGAATAATCCCTTCATTTACAAGAAATCATGATTACAAATCTGACAGACTCACATCTCCAACTTACTTAGGTAGCTCGGACACTGTTAGCTGTCATCTAGGTACAGCAACTCAAGAGCAAGAGAAGTGCCTGAGACACACCAGGCTTCTTTGGCATGTTTCATAGCCCTCATCCTCTGTGCTACTGCAGTTTAACAGTTGCCAATACACATTAGCTTGTTCAAAGCAAGTCAGGTGAGTAGTCGCTACATAATTAATAGATTTTTACTGCATAGGGGCATAGTGTTTTTCTACCCGGCCTTATACTGAGAAAATGGGAAAGTGGTATCTTAATTTTTTCTTTGTGAACCCAAAAAAGGGCTAGCCACCATTTGCCCAGTAACCAAAAAAAAAAAAGAGTAATATTCTCTTTTGTCTCAGAGAAGGCAGATAGTGCAAGGTCTTAAGTCTTGAGGGAAACACCATATGTTTTGGAGGACTAGTTTTTCATGGTAGAGTGCAAGCTTTTCTGTTTTGAATGTTTGGCACTTCTCCTTTTATTGGATCAGAACATGGCCTGGGCTAAAATTAGGAAGGATAGGGCAAAATGGAGGTAGGAAATTTAGAAAATAAAAAGTGTGGATGATTAGTGTTTTTCAGAGAAACATCCCCAACTTTGGTAGGGTTACACAGACTGCAGGGATGGCAGAAAGAACAAGAGACAACTGCAAGAGAAGACAAAAGGAATTCCCTGATGGAAATAATTAATGCAGGTGAAGATGGAGAGGAATGGCCCAGGACTTACTATATCTTTGTTTCTAAACTCTACAGACTATATGACTGTAAATACTGTAGTTATAAGAACATGATTTATGAAATGCAGCCTGATGAAATTTTCCCTTTTGTAATTGATGTTTTTCTCCACAAATGTGCCTGGACAATCTCCACTACCTCTCTCCCTAAGAAAAAGAATAGTCTTCTCTTCCCTCTTCTCAAAAACATTATAGTTCAGGTCTTCCATAGGCATGCTAACTTTAATGATTATTGTTCTGTTCTTAATGTGGTTAGTAAAATAGCTTGTTTTGTTTTATTAGCAGGAATTAGTATCTTTGACTTGCTCAGCATAATTCAAAAGTTCAAATCTCCCCATGCCAGTTTGATTTTCAAGGAAACAAACCAGCATTTACGTTCAAGCTGAGAGTAAATGTTGGACGTGTCAGTCAAAATGGAGTGTTGTGTTTCAATTTACTGCAAGCATGCACAAACATGAGATTAAGATGGAAATACCATTTTAACCTTAACTATAGTATTTAGTACCACAAACACCACAATAAACAATTACTAAACTTTGGGAAGGATTTATGATTAACTTTTGGTTTTAATAGGAGCTTTCTTCGTGTTTAAAGCTATCCTTGAAAGACTTAAAAGTTTCATGCAAGACCATGATTCCCAAGAGGCTGAGTGCACTAGGAAACTTATTTAAAATGCACATTTCCTGTAGAAAAACAGTTCCATGTGGGCTTTCAAGACAAACAAAAGAATGTCTACTTCTCTTAAATCAACGCAATTTTGTGCTTTTTGAAACTCAGGATTCCACAATTAATCACTTACAGACATTTTCATGTAGGTTTTATAACTTAACCAAGCCAGGTCCTCATACAGAATTGATGCATTGGTCAGAGTTATGACACAGAACTCTATGTGAGTGTTTTCTTGACTGACAGGCAATGCTCACGAAAGCTGGTAGACAGAGATGACAGGAAGTTTTCCTTGTAAACATAGCACGCATTCACACAGTACACATTTTGTTGTGCTGCCCAACCAATGTGATTCTAGTCTGACTTGGAAGGATTGCCCATGGAAAAGATAATTGTCTCCATGTATTTGTAATCCTTTTCTCTGCAGAAGGAGTGGTAATTAGATTTCCCCTCAGTACAAACTCTTCAAATATGAGGCATATTGTTTTCTGGTTTTCTGCTGGCAGCAGCTCTGTTCCCAGTGGGGGAAATTCAGCCCCAAGGAGAGTTCAACTATGCAGCAGACTGTAGCCCCTCCTCACGCAGGGATGAGGCTAATGAGGAGGAGGAAACAAGCTAATCGACACAATTCAAACTGTCCAGTGAGGTGGGGTTGTGGCCTAGATACCAGAAGCATACTCTAAATTAACAAGCTCTGGAAGCAGCGAACTGTGTTGGGGCAGAGGGAGAAAAATCAAAAACATTTCCTTTTTCTTAGTAAATAAAATTTCTAGTGTAACTAAAGCAGATTTTAAAATTAATATTATTAAATACTAGTCTATTAATCGCATCTATTTTTTTAATCTTTCAAAGTTTAGTACTGTTCTAAATGTAAATGTAAATGTAAATAAGATGTCAAAAGTTTGACTTTTTCAAACAGGATTCGTGTAATCCTCAGTTATTAGCATTTTGACATTTGGTGTGGGAACTGTGATGTTACAAGAGCACATCCGCTATGAATAAACAAGCTAGGGGAAAGATTATGAGAAAGAAGGTTCCCTTTTACACACATCCGTCTCAGTGACTAATAACATAGAGACAGGAAGTATTTAAAATGTCATATTTCAGTGCACACTTTTGGCTGAGCATAAAAGTTAAAAACCAAGATACAGTATTTTCTCAAGTCTGAAAATATAATTGTCTACAGAAAAGAGTAATTTTAAATGTTTTGACAAATGTAGTATTTCCCATAATATATAAATGTATTAACTTAAACCACAGCTAACACTTAAATTACACAGCAAAGTACTGCTACTCTATCAAGTCCTGTCACAAAAGGCAAATGCTATGAATGGCAGGCAAAGGGTTAAAAGTAACTGTACCACTAGAAGCCACCCGTCCTAAGCTTTGCATGTATCAGAAAAACACTTATGAAGTGGCTCCTATCTGCCCAGCACATAAGCATACCAACTACCAATCTTCTCACTGATAACAGAAGGTGATTAAACTTACAAGACATTTTGAATTTTCCTTTTTTGGAATCAGGAGAGAAGCCGTGGAGGTAAATGGCATTTCCTGAGACAGGCTTTTAGTAAGATTTGTTATCTAAAACTGACACTGTCTACATTTTGACATGTCTTTTTCTTGAAACTGGAGTCCAGTTTTCATGAATGAGTGCAAATGTTCAGAAAACACAACCAAAAAATTAATTCCAACCCAAGATATATTGCAACAAAGCATATCCATAAGGTAAAATGAATGTTTACACTGTTACAATTCCCATTTTGATGTGGGGCCAAAACATGAACAACAGCAAAGTTTACATCATTTGTGCTGTTTACCAATAGACAGATACCAGCGTACCAACTGTCACGCTTTCCAAGACCTTTCTGTCGTACTTTCCATTGCATCATAAGAAAATATCTTCTCTCTTCTTTACCTTATCTACAGTTTTACAAAGATGCAAAGGATTGGTGGCTGTTCGGTTTCTATTTCTGCATGCCACTGGCGTGTACTGCCATCTTTTATACGCTAATGACTTGTGAAATGTTAAACAGAAGAAACAGCAACTTGAGAATCGCTCTCAGTGAACACCTTAAGCAGGTAACTATTAGGAACACCAATGTTTGGAAATACTGTTCTTCTCTCTTTGGGTTAGCTTAGAAATGTTTCAAAGTGTACTTGAATACAGTAAATTACAGAAATAGAAAGCGAGAATGTAGGTCGTTTATGACGTTAAGGTATTCATTTAAACCTGGAACACAAGACTAAATCATAGTATAAGGAGGTATTGAAGACAGACGCTCAGGAAACTACCCAGTTTCTTTTCTTAAGCATGTATGACAGTTGTGCTTTCCTGCTCTTTAACCTTAAATCACTACTGGCTAAATGCTTTGAAATTGAACTACAAAGATTTGCTGTAAGATGTTTCTTTTTATTCGTAAAGATATGACTCCATGGGTCCTTCCTACTTTTGGCACACTTTGATATGCAACCAGTTGTGTATAAAAAGCAATTGTAGAATAACCAGTTTTAGAATAGAGTGAATTTTTTTTTCATTGCACTTTTGCAGTACCACTACTGTAGCTGCTTTGAACAGAGCAACAGGAGAATAGTACAAACAAATGATCATAAAGTCACTCACAGAATCGTCAGATCTGGCTTTGCTGTTTTTGCAGCACTGTCTGATGTTTAGTTCCTAACTGAAATTTTAAAAACAATCTGTAGTTTTTCCCCTGTGTTAATGTCAGCCCCTCAAATGCTACTCTCTCTTTTAATTCCACATTCACAGATGTGAATCCTTAAAGCAGTCCCCTCTGCATCTGTGTGAGTTCTCTCAGAGGTTCCTCCTCTGCTGGTTCATTCCAGACTAGGGCACACTGGAAAATTCTCCCCTTGTGCAGATCCTCTACTTTTTCCTCTCATCAGGCCCCAGGGCCTGCAACACAGTCTGTCCTAGGGCCACACACAAGCTACTCCACCCATTAGAACTAGAATGGTATGTACTACAGAGTGGGGAAATCCACCCTCCAGCTTCCCCATCCTGACGTGCAGTGCCCAGCAAGCTACTCAGACTGGTTGCTGGAGGATGACATTATGCCACAATTTACAAATGCTTGTCTTTTTAACTATGACCTTTTGCCCTTCTTTCTTCTTTCCTTCCCTACAGCCTTGTCCACATTAATGTCTAGTCATGATCCTTCTGATATTTTGATAAAAGCTGCTATTATAAGAAAGAAGAAACAATAATAATCATATTCAAAGCCTAACAAGACTTACTGTAATCACACATTTGACTTTTAGTTTTTTAATGACAAAGCCTTGCAATGCTTACTATTGCTACATTATGGTGGCACTTTCAGAAGTGGTATTCCGGCCCCCTCATATGCTTCTCTTTATCAAATCTGTGCCTACCAAACACCACTGGTATGCATTGTCAAAAATCCACTAAAACATCTGTAAATCCCTAGAGCCATATAAAATATCCATCAAATTGAAATTATATCCTGACTAAGTATTATGATTATGAAGCTGTAATACAGACAAACGTTGTTTGTAGAGGAACTGTTTACTTAAGAACATCAAGATCACATAGCAAGGATCACATGCAAAATTAATGCCCCTGTACTCGGCGCTGGTGAGGCCGCACCTCGAATCATGTGTTCAGTTTTGGGCCCCTCACTACAAGAAGGATGCTGAGGTGCTGGAGCGTGTCCAGAGAAGGGCAATGAAGCTGGTGAGGGGGCTGGAGCACAAGTCTTATGAGGAGCGGCTGAGGGAACTGGGGTTGTTCAGTCTGGAGAAGGGGAGGCTGAGGGGAGACCTTATCGCTCTCTACAACTACCTGAAAGGGGGTTGTGGTGACGAGGGTGTTGGTCTCTTCTCCCAAGTAACTAGTGATAGGACGAGAGGAAATGGCCTCAAGTTGCGCCAGGGGAGGTTTAGATTGGGTATTAGGAAAAATTTCTTCACTGAGAGAGTGGTCAGGCATTGGAACAGGCTGCCCAGGGAGATGGTGGAGTCGCCATCTCTGGAAGTGTTGAAAAAACGTGTGGATGTGGCGCTTCAGGACATGGTTTAGGGGACATGGTGGCGCTGGATTAATGGTTGGACTTGATGATCTTGAAGGTCCTTTCCAACCTAGTGATTCTGTGATTCTGTGATTCTGTGATTCTGTGATTCTGTAATATACTCTGCAGTATCCCTTTATGTAATATGATGCACACTAAGTATAAAATAATACATCACAGAGAATTTGACATCCTGACGAGGTACATGATTGAATGGGAACTTTTATTGCCAATTGATTTAGGTGCCTTAGGTTTACAGATTGCCCCACATCAAAGATTAGGTAGAAGTGGTTTATCAAGCAGGTGTGATCCCAGTTTCCCTCATACATGAAAAAGTTTTTCTGCAAAATATACATGTTTCTGAAGACAGAGGTTTATCTGAGAGATTGCCAGAAAATTAATCCAGTGTAGAGGAATAAGAAGGTTCAGGAAAGCCCAGCAGTAGATTTTCCTTGGCTAACATTGACAATGTCATGACAATGACCTGTGTGCTTCTGCTGCTCCAATCTCAGTGATGAGCAGGTTCTGTTGAGGATGGCCAGAATCACAAACATGACAAGCTCCATAAAAAACTGTTCAGGCACATGAGGTAGTCTGGAAGCTGCACTCTGGGAATCCTTGCACGCTTTATCTAGATTACTTACTCTACTGCCAACATCACTACACTGCTATGACCTACCAATATGAGTTAGGCACTCAATCATAGTTATCTTTACTTCTTTTTCTAGCGTCGAGAAGTTGCAAAGACAGTTTTCTGCTTAGTAGTGATTTTTGCTCTTTGCTGGTTCCCTCTCCATTTGAGCCGCATTTTAAAGAAAATGGTATACAATGAAAGAGACCCCGGCAGATGTGAACTGCTCAGGTACTTTATTTTCTATATCAATCAATTGTTTATACTGAAAAAATATAATGCTGCACACTTGGAGTTTATGTGAGAAATGTCATTGTGCGTGCAACTGTGGTGTTAGGAGACCAAACATTTTATTTTATGACTTTTCAACGGTATCATTTTCAGGTGTTTCAGTTTTAATGGGGTAGCATAATTTCAATAAATGTTGTCTGTCACCATTGCAATCACGTTCCTCTGCCTTTTGTGAACTTCTGTGAGACAGTTTATTAAGACCTGGCATGGCACAAAGTTAGATTGAGGGAGTTAAGTAAGAGAGAATTAGTTTCTGTGACAGAAGACATTGTAACCACAAAGAGCATGGACGTTCTACAGTATATGAACAGTTTAAATGTTTTGCTTTCTCTTTTGTTGCCTAGTTTCTTGCTGCCATTGGATTATATCAGCATCAACCTGGCAACCATGAACTCTTGTATAAACCCAATAGCTCTGTATTTTGTGAGCAAGAAATTTAAAAACTGCTTCCAGGTAAGATCTTCTTCATAAGATTTTATGTCCAGTTAATTAACTGTATTAAACCACTTAGTTATTACCTATTTTTAGCAGCTGGGAGAAGAGGCATGCAAAGGACTGAAGGATTATAAATTGTCTAGTTTAGAAGCTAGCAGTTCACATAGCACACATACCAAACTGAAAGTGGAACTATCCACTTTATCTGAAATGCTAAACCAGTAAATAAGTTTGACATAGTCCTCATATGTAAACATGTAAACTGCGATAGACATGTTCTATCTATTTCTGAATGAAAAATATGGCTGGCAATCTGCACAGAATTGATAAATTTGTGGTAACCTTTTTTTTTCCCCCCAGTCATGCCTTTGCTGTTGCTGCTCCCAATCTAAGAGTCTAGTGACTTCAGTGCCCATGAACGGAACAAGCATTCAGTGGAAAAATCAAGAACTAAACAATCACAATACAGATCGAAGCAGCCATAAAGACAGCATAAACTGAAAAATAAGGACTCTGATACCACTTCAGAATCAAACAGGAAAAAAAAAGTCACAACAAAGCTATTTCAACAGGAAGCCCAGTGACTGTTCCATAATCAGTTCAGACGTGTGCACATTTGTACCTAATTCTAGAGGTGACTGAGTAGATTGACTATAACTGTGATGTTCTGTGAACCGAGATCTACTGGATGGTAATTCTGTCTCTGAAAATGATACTGATATGATTATGACACCAAAAAACTGACTTGAACTACACAGGTGGTTTGCTCTTCTGAACCAAGCAGGAACTGTCCAGTGTCTGTGACTGGTACAATACAATCTTTTTACCTGATTTTCACCTAGAATTAATCCCTCCAGAATTTTTCAGAAGATATCAAAATGGAATCTGTCCGTGACTATATTTTCTCTCTGCCATTTGTCTCTTAATTTTTATTTGTGTGGTGGATATATTCCACGCACCAGTACGTTTTGCATGTTGTTGTTGTTGTTGTTGTTGTTGTTGTTTTTCAGGTTTATGTTCGAAAATGTTTTGGTCCACACCAGTATTTTATTTACTTAGGTTACAATGGGTCAGGACATTAGCTGAGCAAGCACTTCAGTACTTAAAAATACGAAGAGACCATTTAAAGTAGCATCAACATTTGGCACTTAAGCAGAGATTAATACCAAAAAAGAGGTATTAATAATACAGTACTATACTGTGTTATTTATTCTAATAATTTGTACAAAATGAACATAATAAACGTAATCTGTATCAAGCAAAAAGAATGAAAGATGCCCACAGAGGGGGCACCTTACAACGTGTTTTTAATTAACCTGTCATATTAATTCTTAAATTATATGAACCTATTAATCTATTTAGACTATAGCTGCGTTAAATCAAAGTCAAAATGAAGGTTAGTGGAACACAGTGAAACATTATTAAAGCTGTCCAAAGAGTTCTGAGAATATGATTATCACAGCACTATGCACAACACTACTTACATGTTGTGAACATGAGGTTACAGTCATAGTGAATGCAGAACTGTGGAAGTCTGTAACAGTTGGATGTGCACAAGGATATTTTGTGCCTTATGCTTACAGAGTTTTTTGTCTTACTCTCACAACATTCAAAGATTTTAAAGGGGTTTGATAGTTTATTAGAATTGTTAACCATACAAATGCTATGAATAATATACACAAAATATTGCTTGCATACATGTAAACTGGTGATTTATTTATTATTTCCATCCATTATGGTTACATGGCAAGAGATTCTTCGTTTGGCTATAAAAATTTTTAATAGGTAGCCTTTCATTAAATAGTGGAATTAAATAGTGTGGTGTTATATATTACATGCCTCATGCACAAATCTGCTAGAAAATTTATAGCATCTGTTGTGCCAGGCTGAGAAGCAGTAATTAAAATTCCACAAAATTTTAAGCATCTGTTACATTTCAAGTGAAAGATATAATCCTGCATACTTTTATTTACGAGGTCAAAATTCTAGTGCCTACAGTGACTTCTGCTGCACAAGTTTCCCAAATGTTTACATTCACACAAATCTTCTAAAGTATATTAAAAAAAAAAAATCTTTAAGTTGGTTTATGCATTTTTGTGTGCTTTTGTCTCTGTGACATATATGCATGTATAAATACATACAGATTTATGTTCATATGTTATAAACCTAAATACAGTCTTCTGACAGTGCTCTGTAGTAGTGCCTAAGAGCATGGTATTGAATGAGACTTGGCTGAATTTTATTCAAAACATGTCATCCTCAAACTGTATCAAAAATCATAGCAAATGAGTAACAATGCTTTCATTTGAATTGCTGAGTCTCTTTATATCCTGACACCTTCACTGCTCCTTTGACAGAATGTATTGAGCAGATGATAAAAGTAAACAGAAAACAGACATGAGGAATGGATTTAAGTTGTGAATTGCCACTTTATGTCAAGGCAGGAAAAAGCTTTGTGCGCATTCCCCTCTTCTGTTACTTATCTGATGGTTAGATGGACCAAAAAATTCACTCTATACCAGTAAGCCAATAATCTGATGGTTCAGAGACAATCTTTTCTACCTGTCTACATAAGGCAGTGAGCAGTAGCGACAATCCAGGACAGAAGCTTTAGGATTCTTAACTTCTGGGAAAAAAAGCATCTACCTACAAAAGTTTCAGACCCTGAAGGGTTTTCAGACCTTCTTAGGCTTTACCAGAACTGATACCAACCACAAGTCATGAACAGCTAACAGTTTTCCTTCCAACATTAACACTTCAAACATCTACTGCTTTCAAATCAATAGTTAGCTCTACTATGTCACAAAGATACAGATACATGTGTGCACACAAAGTGTACTTTGAGCCAGTTCAACCTAGATGGAAAAAACGTGTTCCTAAAAAGCTGACGGACCTTAGCAGCAGCATTATAAAATACAAAATGTTTTAACTAAAGAAAAAAAGAGGGTAAAGTATGTAACAGATGTGAGAGGTGTTTTTTAGAATGCTTTGGAATGATTTTTGGGAGCTTATTTAGGGATCAAAGCCTGCAAAAACTAATTGGTGATCCTCATTTCATCTCCTCCAGCCAGTGGAAGGACAGATAGAGCCTAAAAAACAGTGACAAGGCTGGTCTCGGGAAGACTCAGACTTTTTTAACACGCATGCTCTTTTGTATTTTTACTGGCAGCTGCTGCTCCCACTCACAAACAAGTCATAAGGACAAAGGGTGTTATGATGTGGCAATTACGGTGAGGGGGGAACTGTTTCTGTAAAACTTACTAAGTACTTACTTTTAAAGTAAGTCTTCTGACTGATAATGATAAATATTCCTCCTAGTATTGTTCCCACCCTCAATTCTGAAAAAGCTACCTTTCTGAAAGAACCAGCAAAAGCCTTCCACAATTCTGAAATTCAACCTTTTTTGATTTTAACCTTTCCTTTTCCTGCCACGTTCTGCAAAAAGGTGCTCTGGCATTTCTCTTTGTGCATCAAAAACAGTGTAGGTTTAGTTGGGATTTTCCTCTGCTGTTGCACAGAAGCTCCTTTCTCTTTTATATCAGAACAACTTTCCACAACTATCCTTCCATCCTCCTCATACTTTACAGATGTTTTTATGTCGGCTGTTTGCATTCCTCTTGACTGAACCAAGCCTAGTTTTTCTCTGCAGTTGACAGGATCTCTATTCCACAAGCTTCAGATTAATTTCTTACACTTTTTCTAACATCTGTTCATTATAATCAAAATCCATTTTACTATCGCAATCATCTCTTTTTTGTGGATTTCACAAGCGCCCAACTCATTTCAATACAGTCAGTGTAAAATTTCATTGACTGGTTCCTCTTAAATACAGCATCACATCTCAACTTCAAACACTTTGCAGAGTTTTCTTTAATTTTAGAATCCAGTTATTCTCCTCGTTTTCAATATGCATTTTTTTCAAACTACCTCACTAAACTTTTCCTCTTTGGTATATTTTATACTTATTTGCTTCAAAGATACAGCATACATAGTTTTTCACTTATATTTATGTTTGTATTTATTTATTTACATGTGAAAATGTGTGCTTCAGACCTGACCTAGCCAGGTCAGCTTTGGAAGAAAGTGCCTATGTAGTAGTTCAGCACAAATCTCACCTGATTGAACTGTTAGCTTGGTTCTGTGAAAGGAGGCTTATGCAACCCTCATATCTGAATATGTTTATTTTTGCTTTTAATACAGTCAGTTTCAGGTGTTTACCTGCCTGTCCCTGCATCTTTCAAAAACAACTATGAACCCCCTACCCAATTTCAATTTCATAAATTCATAAATTCAATAAATTCCGTAAATTTCTCTGTTACAGGACAGAGGTATTATCATTACAAAGCTACAGAGAATTTCACAAAAACTGCAGGATGGGCAGAACAATAAGCTCCTACTCATGCTCTACACAGAAAATTGCTGAAATGGAATTTATATGTACTCAACAAATTCACATGATAGAGAGGTGCTATGAACTTTACAGATGCAGCAAAAGCTTTGATCAGAGATTGCAACTTGTAAGACATCTGAGAATCAAACCACAATACACAAATTCTTGGAAACTGGTATTTGTAAGTTCCATTGCTTGTGCAATTACTTGCTTTTCCGCTGTTTCTCTCTCATCGTTTACATATTTACCACAATTGTGTTACTACATAATTTGATTCTGTGAAGCCTTATGGGTTTCAGTTTGTGAGAAGACCTGGTACAAATTCAAATTCTGCTGCATCTGTATGAACAGATTTCTGCTCAAATGTCCCTGAGGCACAGCATGCATTTTCATTAGAAGAAACACACTTGGACTGCATGCTAACATTGCCTTGCAAACTTTCTTCCAGATAATCAGCTGTGCAAAGCTTGGCTCAGCGAAGTAGTCCTAATTTACACTCCTCGCCCTTTCAAAGACTAAATAAAGGCAATTATCTCCAAAATCAGAGTAAGAGAAGAAAGGTTTACAGAACAGAAACAATTCCCAAGTTGCATAGGAAAAAAAACCCAACCAAACCCAGGCATGTTTAACATGTGGCTCTAAAAGAAACACAGCTTCTCATTAGTCCAAGTGTGGGAAAGGAAGATAAAAACTAAATAAAAAATGTAGGTCATGTCCAGTTTCTCTAAAGGAAGATGAAATTAATTGACCCCTGGTATCTCATCTAGAATCAGCTTTGTCCCTGTACAGATACCACTGATTCTGAAATTAAAAGTTGCTTGAGTCACAGTTTTGCAGTCTCATTAGTTACAGTAGCTTATTATTACAATAAAGCGCAACATAATAAGTGTCACAACTGATAAGAAAAAAGAATTTATTCCATTCTTCAGCAGCACTCTGCCCACATTTCTTAGAGTAACTGAGTATCTTCAAACTGCTCTGAAATCAACGATTTGGAAATTCTTGGTGCCTCTCAGAATAAGACCTTTACTTAAACCTCATGCTGTTTCAGTCCTTGCGAGTAAAAAGACTGAGTCTACAAGTTACTGAATCAAGGTTCCAAAATGATTAATGAGAAGCATTTCTGAGCCATCCAAGAGATAGCATTCTGCTATACATTTTAAACATAGAGGAAGATTAGAAATCCATCATTACTAGACATCACTGTGCCATCCTGTAGCCACACTACATATTTATTGAAATCTCTGTGTCTAAAGGTTTTGTGTCTTTTCCCCTCCACAATTTTTGTACAGTGGCCTCCTTGGTATTGCCTCTGAATAAAGTATACATTTGGATTAGCTTTCTTTCAAATATCTGCACAGTATTAATAAATTATCCATCTCCAGATACATGGTATATTCCAATACAGAAGCACAATTAAACCACACTACCAGAAAAGCCACAAATTTTTAGAGTCAAGTTTTAAACAGAAAATCAACATAGTACTCTTGGGACAAATGAATACTACAGTTCAGTACTACTAGTGGAAAATATATTGATTTTTTTACAGAAAAAACAGAACTATATCACTTTTGCTAATTCAACCAGAAATTAAAATAATAATTAAAAGAGTTGATGTTTACATGAATAATGAGAATGTCTACAATTAGATGCGCTGGAATAAAATGCTGTAAGGGATATAAACCTTTATGCTCCAGTATATAAATAAGTCTAAGCTCTGAGGATTAGGGAGACATAACTATCCAATGCAAGATTCTTTGATTTCCCTGCAAAGTTTCTCTAAAGTATTAGCTCCAAGAGACATCTCAACCTCAGAGATAATTGTGAAGAAAGGCAGATGGCTTACTGAGTATTAACTAACATTGCCTTCTTGCATGGAAAAAAAGTCCTTGGCTAATATTTTTTGCAACATCCAGCATCTTCTGGGTTTCCTGTATGACAAATGAACTGCAACAACTCCAATGCCAAGGACTTCTCCAAAATCAAGGAATATAATGTTCAATCATTTCCTTTTTATGATCATTTGCATATATGAGAATTTGCTTCCACAGAACTTTAACCAGTGGTTGTTCTTCCATATAAAGTGCATTTATATTTAAAAAATCCCTGATCTTCTCTTTCATCTACTTAGAAAGTGTGAGCCATTTAGAGAGAAAGCAGAAAAAAAATACTGTGTAATGTAACTTCCATACCACATATGACTCTACACTATGATAACCAAAGAAGTGAATAGCCCATTGGGCAATCAAATACCGAAATGATTTAACATAAAAGTGCTTGTTGAGAAATAGAAAAGAACAAATAAATTCATGACAATCAAAGTTTGTTTCAATATTCAATATCCTATAAAAGAAACTAGGACAGTAATAAATTTGAAAACTCGGTAAATTCAACTGATGACAAATACAAGAATTTGGCCTGGACACCCAGATTTGTTGAAGCTTATGTTTGAAATACCACTGGGATAAAAGGCATGAAGTTAAGCCACAAAGAAAACTACTGGCTACAACTTCAGTATAAAAACGCAGCTAAAGAAATTAAATTCACTTCTAAGATTTCCAAATTTTTCAGACTAGAATTGGTCTTAGAGATGACCTGTAACCCAGTTCTGTGTTTCATAACTGATTTATGTTTCCAGTTAAGGAGTTCTATACATTTTATCAATTTTTTTAATTTTTTTTTTTTATAATCTGCTTGGAAAGTATGAAAATAGCATCAAGACTTAGCCAGTCTAGCTTTACTTACCCGAGATTATAATTTTCTCACACAGAATTGAATGGATTTATTATTTATTGAAATAATAAGAAAATAAAGAAGGATGTTATCTTATTTGCCTGAAGGTATTACCTCAATCAAAGTTAAAACCAGCCATTAAAGTAATTTCAAGTTTCAAGTAGTAACTTGGGATAAAATGCTGAACCCACTCAAGTAAATGACAAAGTTGCCACTGACTTCAGCA
>NW_010562995.1:31723-54099 GCF_000687285.1 Phaethon lepturus
TCAGAATGTATGACGGAGCCCCACCAGCATGGTAACTATAGCAATGTGACTAAACCCATTTCGGCTATGCAGGACAGAAATAAAAGATTCTGTGGGGCTTTCAAGAATAATTGGGAAATTATCATCTCATATGATGAAAAGAAGCTTTGGCACACTTTGTCTCCCATAAAATCAGCTTAATAAAAGAAGTTGGAGGTAACAGGGTTCTCCTCTCACACCACCCACTAACAGAGACAGGTGGCCAGAATAGGAGAACAGGAAGATGGTCTACTTGTAGGGAACAAACCTCACTATAGAATACTGATATTCTGAAAATCAAGAGTATTCTTCTGATCCTGTCCTTACTCCAAGATGTAACTCTTACACAAGTTATTGCACAAGTATCAACAGAATGATCTATGTCAATGCACATGTCCTCTTCATGGTTCAGGCAGACATTGGAAATGTACAGTTGGCTGGAATATCCTAACATTACATATCCCTGACATGCCTACTGCGATTATGCAGGTCAGTTTTACTGAAACAGTTCTGGTCTACACTGAAATCAATGTGGACATATTATAGTGTGAGCACATATCGCTCAGAAAGACGGTACTCCTATGTCAAAGGAATCACAGGATCAATATTTATTACTATTGTGTAGTATGCTGTATTCCTGAAGAAGTTGATATATACAAGAGAAAAGTATCTCTGTGGGGATTTACCCTGCTGAGTCAAAATGAAACCCCTTACAATTCTCTTGATATACAGACCTCTGGGATTTGCCTCCTTTCAGAAAATGTCATCTTCTATAGCTGATTGCATATTTAGCTGTTCTAAGGATATATTTTCTAGGCTTTGGGAAAACACAGTTTGCACTAACTAAACACTGCATGAGAACTGTCATGTACAGTCATTCCCACTTTGCAGTTCTTGCCATGGGTATGTGATTTCATAAATGTTCTGTAGGTGAGTAAAATAATAAAATAATATAGAAAATGTATTACATGAAAAAGAGTAAGTTGTCACAAAAAACGGAGCTCCCTATAACTAAACCAACCTGGCATACTTCTTATCAAGCTCTACTTGGTAATAGTAGATTACTTTTTAGATAATTGGCTAGTAAGTTCCAATAATTCTTCCCTTGAATTGAAAATAAGAATGCTACACAATGCTTAATTTATTGGATAATTGGCTAACTTTTTCCCTGTTGAGTCTCAAAATTGAATACAGATAATTAATCTAATATACTGTTTATGTCTTAGTTCAAGTAAGATTACTTCACCTATAACCCAAATACCCATGCTGTGTAACCCATACTCTGTAACCCAAATTGCCATGGTATACCTAGAACTGCTTAACAGTTACAGACGTGTTAGCAACAATTTGTTACAGTGGGTGCCAAGATGGAAAATAGAAAGGATTGACCAACCCAAATAAACAAACAATGCAATTCAAGAACAATTTTGAGCTCACCAGGGAGCTGAAAATCTATTCCAAATGCTGCTTCAACTACGTGTTGTATAAATACTCTAATAATTTTTTCCAAAACAATGCTCTGCAAGCCCATGGCAACATAGGCTGCGTAACAGTTTTATACATTAAAAATGAAGCTTTATAATGTTTAATACTAAAAGTTTGATGATGAGTAGTGATGTGCAAGAAATTTTGAGTGTTAACTATTTTTTACTATCCAAACTCTACAGAACCCTGTCTGAACTCTGCAAATTCAAAACATAACAGAAACTTTCTCTAAATAGTCTAATATACAAGTTAGAGAAATTGGAAGCTGTGTGTTGAATTCCAGTTTCTCCTGACTCAGTGCTTACAGTTTGTCCTTGTCATCTGTCTCATTACCTTGTCCTTCTCTCTGAGATCCTTGACTTATCACTGCCAATAAGCAGGATGAATTGACTTATGCTGAGCTCTTGACTGCTTCCACTACTTCAAATGTTAACGTATCCAGGCCTAAAGCTGGCCTTAGGTATTACTGCCCTATACCAAAAGTTTCAAGGTGAACATATCTTGAATTGTCAGGGTGGTTCCTGAAGATAAAGTAATTAAAATGTAACAGTTGTAGGGCAGGTGATTATAGGAAATAGAATAATATTAATGGAGAAAAAAAAATTTAAATATTGGTATTGAAGTGAGTTTTCCATCTTTAGGAAAGGCTTTCTATCAATTTTCCACAACTCTTCTCTGAAAACCTCTTCAGAATCACAATAAAAACATAAAGGCTTCTGTCTCACATCAAGGAGGCAAAAAGTTTTATGCAATCCTTATACTAAACTAAGAGTAATAATAAAAATTTTTTACTTTTAGATATACATAGTATAGAAGATTTTGAAGTCTAATTTGCAATGGATTAATATTTTTATTACAAACAGTTCCAGAGCTGTCAAACTACAGATATAAACAGATACAGCTAAATTAATTTTAACCTAGATTTGGTATTTGTAACCTCACTACACAGACAAAAAGCTCAGCCTAGACAGCCTAAACTTAATATAACGTGCTACTGCAATTAATGGTTACAGGTACCCAAATGAATTAATTTAGAACTAGATCAATCATAGCTTTGGCAGTCAGGATTTTTGTTATGAATTTTCGGAAAGGAACAAAGGTCTAGAACCCAAAATCTCTTCAGGAATCTAATTACAGAATTTATCCTTAAAGAGGAATCTAACAAAAACTAATGTCTTGTCCCAGAATTGCATGTTTACAAGACAAAGGAAGACAACCAAACCAAGCATTTGTTTCTATCTGTGGCGTTGCAGGAGAGCTGAATTAGAAATTTCACTAATATAAACAGTGCCTAGAAAAAGCCCTTTCAGGTCAAACTTGAAGTGTATTAATACAGCAATGCGTGGAATTTAACAGTGCAGGAGTTTGCAGCTCCTGCTGCATTGTTCATGATCCCAGCATAGCTAGAGAACTTATGTTTTGGGACAATCAGCCCATCAACTTTCACAAGTATTACTTTAGAAAGAAAAAGGATTAGAAGATGAAGGATGTACTATAAACAAGGAAGTAAATCAGTTTAATTTTAGAATAACATCGTAGAATGGATTAAATCCTAAAAGGAGGTAAACATAGACAGAAGATAAATGATATCAATTTGTGGAACAGGAAAGGAATAGATCCAAAGAAGATAATCAGAAGCTGCTCTCTAATGGGAAGATGGAGTAATGGAAACAGACCTCCAGGTGACTGTGATCACTGAGTGATGTATTTGCAATTGAAATATGGCAGCAAAAAAAAAGAAATGCGGTTTGGGATGAATACATAGAGACATCAAGTGTCACAAGATAGGGATTTGATATGTGACTGTAGTGTGATTACATGTGGAATAATTGCATTCAGAATATACAATCGTGATTTAAAACATTCCGTTTTGGTAGCATGTAGTTTAGGGAGTGGACAAGCCAATTTCCTGAGATGTCCTTCAAAAGTAAAAGTAATTTTTTAAAAAGTGGTACAAGAAAAAATTAATGCTATAAAAATAGATTAGTTTAGAACTCTCTACGCAAAATTAACACATTCCTGTCCAGCACAAGAGTCAGCTTTATTTTGTATATGTATGAGTGTTCTGTCTTTGTATTAATGATCATAAGAATCCAAAAACCTAAAGTAATTATACTGAGTCAGACCTTCCTGTCACCCATGATGATCAATAGCAGACACCTAGGGAAGGGTGTAAGAACAGAATAAGCATAACGGCAACACTTCACTGCTGGACTGTCCAAGCCTTCACCAAACTGAGGTGAGAATTGGTACATTTCAGGTAAATGATGGGTATTTCTCCATGAATTTATCTTTTTGACCCTTTATAATTCTTTGGTATTTATAGCATCTTGAGGCAATAACTCCAGTGTTTTAACTTGCATTGTGTGAGGCTATGCTATGAACTTGCCTTTTGATAATTTCCTTCAATATCCCCTAGTTCTTGTATTAAGAGACAGAAAACAATTGCTCTTTGTATATCTTGCTACTCATGAGTTTATAAACTCAGATGTCTTTTCCAGGTTGACTAGTCTATTTATTCATATGTTGTATGAAAGCTGTTCTCTACCATTGATCATCTTTTGCCCTTTTCTGTGTTTTTCTGAGTTCTACTATGCTATTTTCAAGATGGAGTGGATGAGAGAGAGACCAGCGTGACCTAGATGCAGCAGCATAATCATGATCTGCTTTGTTCTTTACCCTTCTGTAATAATTCCTAACACTGTATTTGTACCATCAAAACTTAGTTGATTTAAGTCTTTGAAGATGGATCTTGTAAAAAGTTTTCTGGAAATCCAAATAGATTTTATCAACGTGACAACTCTTGTGAACACGGTCAATGACACTGTCAGAGAAGATAATTTTATGAGCTATAAGTGAATACAGACCTATAGAAGATCTATAAGTGATTATAGAGCTATATATGAATACAGACTTTAGCTAACTGATCTGTAGTTCCATGCAGAAATCTCTCTCTCCACCCCAAACTGAACATATGTTTTCTATGCATTGTTTTACCTACAGCTAAAAGCTCATATGTGTTTCTTTGGAATACTTAGGTAAATACCATTTTGAATAGTGATTTGTTACTGTTTTGTTGGTTTGACCTATAAGCTCTTCTTTGGTTTAAACCAGATCTTTAGAACCACTATCAAGACAGTTTTGTTATGGCAAGCTACTTATGCTCCAATACAGCAAGTGTGGATGCAATGGATTTAGCTAATCTGCTATGACTTTATCTTCTCTAAGCTGCCTTTTATACCTTTGACATCTATCAGTCTTCGCTATCTGTCTGGTCTTGATGTGCTTGAAAAAGTATCTATTATTCTTCACCAGGTGGTTCCTCAAATATTTTTTTATAGCAGTATTTTACCCAAGTTCTGTGAACTGCCACATATCAAGTTCAGACTTCTCCTCTTGTGGGTTCCCTGATTTCTATTCCAGAGCAGCCATGTACAATACCACAGAAAGTTGGAGCACTGTGTCCAAGCATTACATTTACGCACGCTACGCTCCATTATTAGTGTGTTTGTACCCTCACAACATTCCCAGCTCCTATAATATGGCAGTCATTGTGGCCATACTGTTCAGCCAGTAAGAAAATGACCTCTTTATGCTATTTATGCACTATTTGTACATATATTTGCAGGTTTAGTATAGAGGGGCTGTTACTTGGTTAATATGGGTTATCTTTGATTTCACATATGACATCAATTCTCCCTTGACATAACTCATTATATTTTTCTTATATAGACATCCCATTGTTTCCACTGATTCTTCATTCCACCAAACTCTGAATACATCTGTTATGGCAATATCATTGCAGAAAACCAGGTATTCCAGTTCCCCAATCTCACTGTCTTCTAGCATTCCTGGATAAGCAGTTTGTGCTTGGTTTGATTTCCTGCTTTTCCATGCTTTGGTAACTAGATTATTTGTGTTAACTTTGTGCATTGCCTATCTAATGATATTATTATATAATAGCTATCACCTAAAGACATACGTAACTCCTTTTCTTTTAAACTGTTTGTATTAGACATTGTGGTATTTTTACTCAGTGTTCTTAGTGAGAAGTCTACAAAAGTTCATTATTAAGATGGAACTTCACGTTACAGCATGTATACTAAAAAACTTCATGGGAAATCGTTAAGAAGGAGAAAGTAAGATCTGCATGAATTGTTCTTTGAATGACAGTGCATTTCTGCAGCTGGTTCTACTGGAAATGCTTCCAGGTCATCATATTCAATCATGAAATATACAGGCTAGCTTTCCTTCCACTACAATAGCACTGCCCTTGCAGAGTTTTCTACTCAGGCCAGCCAAGGCCACATGTAGAAGGAAATTACAAAACTATTCAAATTCTGCCTGCAATCTCCAAACAGAGAGGCACATCCCTTAAAACAATCAGCTCAGAAATTGTTAAGAGTGTCATAGATGGGGCTGTTCTTCTTGTTTGTTATTTATGCTGTCCGCTACATTACAGAAGCATAGGCTCACAAAATGGTTGAGGCTGAAAGGGACCTCTGGAGGTCATCTTGTCCAACGTCCCTGCTCAAGCAGGACTCCCTAGAGCCAGTTGCCTGGGACCATGTCCAGTTAGGTCTTGAATACCTCCAATGATGGAGATTGCACAACTTCTCTGGACAATCTGTTGCAATACTGTCATGCTCACAGTAAAAAAAAAAATTTTACTTAGGTTCAGACATTTTCTAATGTTTCCTTACATGTAGATGTGGCACTTAGGGACATGGTTTAGTGGTGGGCTTGGCAGTTTAAAGTTGGACTCAATGATCTTAAAGGTCTTTTCCAACCTAAATGATATAATTCTATGATTCATATGTTCAGTTATTATAAGACTTAGATTTTTACTGCTTGAAACTTGCATACTAATTGTTTGGGTCAATATTTTTCATGCTGATCATCTTCCTTATGCCAAAGATGTGCTTTCTTACAAGAAAATATCAACAATCACTCATTCCCGCCCAAAACCAAGTCTACAAGTCCTATCAGGCTTTCACCTGAAATGTTCTTGCTCAGATACTTAGAAGGAGGTACTTAAAAGTAGCATGGTGTCTCTGGGATGTAACTTGCATTGCCTTGTGGCAATGTGACCAAAGCAGGTCAAAGTACAATTACCTGGAAAATCGTCAATATAAGTCATTAGTAATGGCTTTGGTTTTAGGGGTCAGAATCCCCAAGACACCATTTCTACTGAATCTCCCACAGAATTTGTTTTTAAATTTTCTTTAAAAATTAAACTTTTCAGCTTTAATCTTTCACTGTTTATTCTTGGGGTTTTTTTTCACTGTAACTCCTTTTTAAATTGCTGTATGACACTCAGAGTAATAGGCATCTCACAGTGTAAAGATTTATTATTTTATGTTTTCTATGGACAGTTATGTTTGGGAGGATTTGTTCACAGCCAGCAAGGGTAAAATGTCTACTTTGTATTTTGCCAAGTGAACAACTTCTTCAAAAAGTAGTATCAACGGTCCAGTCCTATTTGCCATGCCATACTATTTCAAGTGTATTACAGTATGCATGTACTTGAACATATATGTACAGTGTTCATAACTGTCTCTATATGATCCACAATTCACATGGATTCACATAAAGTGTACTTATTTGGGATTTTGCATCTTTCTCCCAAATAACAAAGATATTTCTCCTTGCTTAATTTAATTTATGAAGTGTACTTAGATGTGTTAAGGGTATCTGGTTTCTGAATACTGCAAAACCATAAAAGCGTACATTTTTGAAGCTGATTTTATATTTCTTCTTTATCTGTAACTGTAGCTGAATCAATGTTCCTTTAAGCTTTCCAACAGGAATCAGCTTGGGGATGAGAAAGCATGGAAGATTTTGTCTACAAAATGTATTACTGCAGAATCATAGAATTAAATAAAAAAAAAGTTTTGCAAGAGAAGTACATAATTTTGAAAATAATTATGTACTCTTTACTCTAGCAAAACTCACACTGAAATGGACTTAACTGTTTTACATGCTAAACTGGATTCTTGGAAGCCAGTGAAAGCTTTGCCTGAGTAAGCAGGGTAAGGACCAGATACTTTAGAGGTAAGTTGATTTCTTCTTTCAGACATTGTCTGAATGTCTCTCAGAACTGAATTAACCATTTGACTCAAAATTCTGTTCTGAATTATGTGAAAGCAACTCCCAGCCAAATCCACGGGAGTGCTCACATGCACCTGGGAGTGCTGGCTCAGAGAATAGGACCAAGCCTGTTGTGATAATGATCCCCTGATGTATAAATGCTCTATGTTTATTGATGTTTAAACACTCTACAAATTAACTGAAACAATCAAGTTCAGTATTCCTGCCCCACAACTAGAATACCAGCTGTAGCACACTGACTAGGATGACTGAGAACCCTTTTGCTGCAGTTCTCTCTCTGCCATCTCCTATAGACTTCCTTCAAAATACATCAGAGAAAATGTCTTGTTACTTTAGCTTTGAACTACTGCAAGCACATACAGAACAAACAATATTCCTGCCTGGAACATGAAATGAGCTTATGCCAAACTCCAAATAGCACAGGTGTTAGAGGCAAGTGTAGGAGAAAAAAAAGCAATTATATAGAAAAGCTCCATTTTCAATGGCAGCTGATATTATTGTTTCTAATGAAAGTCAGAGAATGCTAAAGTCTGACAAAGTCTAGCAGTGAATAACAGTCCAAAGAAATTCTACAGACTCACTTGGATTCAATTCCTCTAGCTGTGGTAACTAAGAGCTGAATTTGGCCCATGACTCCTCCAGTATATTTCCTCTTCTAGGCAATGTGGGTCTAAATGCTTTGCAGTTACAAAATCTTTTGATGTGGTTGTAAGTAAATCTAACTATGGTTTAATGTCTGGCAAAATCAAAGTATACTTGCATTAGAATAAGCACATGTAATTTATAAAACAGTATTAGGAATCATATTGCTGGTAAAAGAAAACAATTTCTTAAAAATAGAAAAGCAAAGTGCTAAACCAGTGTAAGATGCAGAACTGAATTTCTTGTATTTGTAAGAAAACCAAGGAAAAATATTGCTGGGTTCATTCAGAGGCTAGTTTCTATATTGTAGGTATTTTGGAATCCTGTAGTGAAATCCCTCTTTGGGAATTGCACTACTCTTCTGTCCAGCACTCAAAGTTTATTAAAGTTTTGTGGGAAAAAAGCTGTTTGGCAGCATCCCAGTCCATAAGGGTCTGAGAATGATGTGCCAGAAAGACTCCGGAGGCCTAAAAAGCCACTTTAAAATATGGAAAAGCTTTTTTTTTTTTTTTTCCAGAGGCCCAGTTCAGGGGCATTCAGTCTGTTTTGTGGATTTTTCTAAGCTGCATCACAAAAGCAAGCAATTTGTTACAGGCACCCAAAAAGCCTCTAATATTATCATGTTTAAAAACCAGTCCTGCTTTAGAAGGAAAGTTTTTGGTTTTATGGTTTTTCATGGTTATTGACAAACTCTTCTTTTTTCCACTAATAGATAATAGCTATCTATTTGTAGATATGTAGAAATGTATTTAGTGTGAAGATTATCTTCCAGTCACATTACTGTTTACATGTTGACAGGAATCAAAGTCTATTTTCATCTTCACAACTCTTCATATTTCTTTATAACAACATTGCTCAAAAAGTGAAAATTTTTCTTTATGATTTTTTTCCATGATGACTGCCTAGTCATATGCACAAGCTATTACAAATATTTTAGCTAAACATATGCATGCAAGGATAAAAGCAAAATCATACATGTGTTCTGGAAAGAAAAGTCTATTTAATTTTCCCTTTCTCCTTTTGAGCAGTCTTTTCAGCCACTTAACAGACCACATCTCAGAGCATTTGAATTTAAATCATTATAAAATTCCTTTTAATTAATTTGTTTTAAAGTATTGAGATAGGTACTGACTTGGCAGAAATATCTTTGACAAATCACAGCAGAAATACAAGAGTTTTAGGTATAATAAGTACTATACAGAAAACTTCATAAAAAATTATTCTTCCATTAATACTTGGAGCCCAGTTCTGACTTCATTAATAACACAAGGATTTTTCCCTTTGACTTCTGAAGAAAAACATCAGGCTCAGACTATGTTTCATTTTAAGAACTGACCACGAGCATGGAGAGAAATAGAGAAAGCAAGCAAGAGAGAAGGGGAGAGAGATTCTGTTTGTTCTGTTGTACCTGACAGATCCCCAATTGCTTGAACCTAGGACAGATCTAGAAGACGACAAAGCACTGCGCTCTGAAGTATCGTGTGATACTTCTGATTTTCATCTTCCTGGCCTGCATAATTGAATCCAGAGTTTAGAGTCTTTATACAGTGCAGGAAGGAAAGTTTTTGCATTTGGTACACCCACAAAGGGCATCATGGTGTATAGGGAGCAGACTAGTATAAGCAGGCACTCACTGAAGAGCACTCTATGCTAGGTTCTACCCCAACTCCTACAACTATTTTTGTACTTATCCAGGACTAAATATTTCTCTATTTTTCTGTAAAATTTGACAACAGTTCCTCTTTCTCACCAATGTGCCATAACTGCAAGACTTAAATGCTGACAGTAAATAGCGAATATCTTCTTTGGAAGTGAAATTGAAGATGGGAGAATCCTTCCTACATTCTAAAAAGTCTGCTGCCTACTGACTAAAGCATGGTCCAAAGGAAGGGTTGAGTCCTTTCAGACAGACGAGGGAATTGAATCTGGAACTCATCCACATTTCTGTCTGATCTAAGCACTGAGCTACAGTCTGAAGGGAAACAGATTTTTCCACTGTGGGGCCAGCTGTTGCTGCAGGATCCTGGCCTACTATGCATTTTCAGAGCTCACCTACTGGATTGAACTCTCCAGGGAGACATGCAGAGGAATGCTTCATTTCTGGACACCTACTGGGCATTAGCCCGAGTTAATTACTAGGCTGCTCAGTCCTATTAAGGCTTAAGTACCTTTGAGAGCACAAATGAGCACTGCTGGAGTACTTTATGCACCTCATAATAAAATATGTCTGAGCTTCCAATCAAACTTAAGTACCTCCAGGGTTATGTGGCAGATGTGTAGACATTTTTAGGACTGCAATTTTGACCCAGGGCATCTCAATTCCACCTGACTTGAGCATCAGGTGTTTATGTCCTTTTCTGGGCCTCATCCTAGATTAGAAGCAACTGCTCAGAAATAATCATAATATCTGCATAATGCTGATTTTTTGAATGATTTATAAATTTTAAGTAATTAATCTTCACATTGCCCCTGGACAAATATTTCCATTTTACATATATTACAAATTGTGATAAATTGCCATAGGCTACAATTGAGTCAGTATCAGAATTAGAATGGAGGAATTCCTGCCTCTCAGACTAGAACTCAGTTCATGCCTCTCAGAAGACAGAAAAGAGAGAAAACCTTACTCTTCAGAAGAAAGACTTGTTATGCTGACATGTTTTAATTGACCAAGGACTTCTACTTTTAAAGTGGTTTACGTTGTGGGGTTTTTTTTCAAATAATACACAAAACTTTCCAGCGCTACCTTTCAATTCTGGTAGACTATTAGCAACACTAATAGGTAAATAACAGAGAAAGCATGATCAAATCTTATCTTTAGTAAACCTCAGTTTTTGAGTGGTGTTAGAAGGAATGATTGGAATATATTAAATATTATGCAAGTTTGATGCATCAGTTAGACAATTACTGAAATTAAAGAAAAGACTTATTAGATCACTTAATCACTACCACACACAGCATTGTATATACTACATAAACATTGACATATTTCGGGAATCTTTAACATCATGCTCCTGCTATGCTTTTTAAGATGCAAAGTACAGAAGAAAAAAAGCAAAAAATCCCCAAAGTAGGATGCTTTCTCCCTTCCTTGCTGAAGGAATTCTGTAATTCTGGATGCCTGCAAGAATTGCTGCTGGCTTGAAAGGATGACCAGCTATCAACACCTTCACTTCATATTCTTGGCTTGAACAGTTAAAATGGATCCTTCCTTAAGTTCTCTTGCATGGCTTATCAATCTACTTTCTGCATACACAACTTAAGAGTATGTTAGCCACTATGAAGTGGCAAGCGCTGCAATATCCTAACATATGAAACAATTTCTAGGCTAAGGTATAAAAACTGACAAAACATGTCAGTATTAGTGAAATGACAAATTGCAAACTTTAACCATGCTTTAAATGTTTCCATCACAATTTTCAGAACTCTACATCTTGATAAATGTGCATTGTTTTACAACCAGTAATTCAGCATATCAGTTTAAATCCACAGATCTTAGTTGAGCACTGTTTGATACCTGTTTACATTTACAACAAGCAACTGAAGACCAAGAGCACAAATATTCTGTTATAGAACATATTTAATATGTTTTGTGTAAAAACGTTGCATGTATTGCACATATGATATGCATGAGAGGTCTTACCACTGAGACCACACCTTGCAACAATACGCATAATTTCCAGCAACAGAAGTTCTAATGTTCTAATGTTAGAACTTTTATTCAATAAATTGACTATGGTCATGACTGTGACACTCCTTTAGTAAAATGACAGAATCACACAATCATTAAGGTTGGAAAAGACCTTTAAGATCATCAAGTCCAACCACCAACCCAACACCACCATGCCCACTAAACCATGTCCTGAAGTGCCACATCTACACATTTTTTGAACATCTCCAGTGACGGTGACTGGAGTGTGACCACCTCCCTGGGCAGCCTGTTGCAATATTTGACCATTCTCTCAGTGAAGAAATTTTTCCTGATATCCAATCTAAACCTCCCCTGGTGCAACTTGAGGCCATTTCCTCTCACCCTATCACTAGTTACTTGGGAGAAGAGACCACCACTCACCTCATCACAACTCCCTTTCAGGTAGTTGTAGAGAGCAAGAAGGTCTCCCCTCTCCAAACTGAACAACCCCAGTTCCCTCAGCCGCTCCTTGTAAAACTTGTTCTCCAGACCCATCACCAGCTTCGTTGCCCTTCTCTGGACATGCTCCAGCAACTCCATGTCCTTCTTGTAGGGAGAGGCCCAAAACTGAACACAGTATTTGAGGTGAGGCCTCACCAGTGCCGAGTACAGGGGCACAATCACTTCCCTCCTCTTGCTGGCCACACCATTTCTGATACAGGCCAGGATCCTTCTGGCCTTCTTGGCCACCTGGGCACACTGCTGGCTCATGTTCAGTCAGCTGTCGACAAACAACTCCCACTCCTTTTCTGCCAGGCAGCTTTCTGGCCACTCTTCCCCAAGCCTGTAGCATTGCATGGGGTTGTTGTGACCGAAGTGCAGGACCTGGCACTTGACGTTGTGGAACCTCATACAGTTGGCCTCAGCCCATCGATCCAGCCTGTCCAGATCCCTCTGCAGAGCCCTCCTGCCCTCAAGCAGATCAACACGTCTGCAATTTGGTGTCGTCTGCAAACCTAATGAGGGAGCACTCAATCCCCTCATCCAGATCATTGATAAAGATGATCTGGATTATCAAAAAAGATATTAAACAAGACTGGCCCCAAAACTGAGCCCTGGGGAACACCGCTTGTGACTGGCCACCAACTGGATTTAGCTCTGTTCACCACAACTCCGTGGGATCGGCTGTCCAGCCAGTTCTTTACCCAGCAAAGAGTACATCTGTCTAAACCACAAGCTGCCAGTTTCTCCAGAGTCTCAAAAAATTCCTCGACACTCATGCCTGTTCCTCTCCACAGAAATCCTTAGTAAAAGGCAAAAGATTTCTATGATCTGAAGAGAAATCTGAGTAAACTCTCACTTCAAGTATGCCAGCTAAGGCCATTTGAATGACAGGAAAATATTCCTATCATTCCAATACCCCATTCCTTTCCTTACAAAACTCTATATGTTGTACTTCTTTTCTGAAATCTCCAAATGAGAACACTAGGGTTTTATGATTACATCACACTTGAGAATTTTGAAACTTCAGTCTCTTAAAATACCTGGGCTTCAATTTTAGGCCGACAGCACAACCTAGTGGTTACTCACCCTTTTCTATGGTATTTGGTTTACACAATACCTCAGTCATAGCTGCATAGATACTCTTCCAGTATCTTTCAGCGCATGCACTTTTCTTCTTTCCCTTTATGGAAAAACTACGAATGAAGTTGGGATTTTGGAAGGAAGTGTCAATTAATAAAACTGAGATAATTCAGGAACATGGAAGATTTAAACATTGTCTCTATACATACAAAATATATATTTTAAGCAAATCATGCTTCTGAATAAGTATCATTTTAGCTATTTTTAGGCAGAACAATGAACAGTAGTGCAGTTTGTTCTTTTGTTTTCATTTTCCAAGAAGAAAAAACAACATCTCTGTTTTTACTTCAGTTTGACCTGGGCAGCTTTACCTGGGAAATACGAGTAAAGGGCTATACACGTTACTAACTGCTTAGCTAGTCAATACAACTATAAATTTAGTCGTCAAAAATGCATCTATTGCAGCATTTCAGTGTGTTTTTTTGTCAGCCAAGTATGCAGCACAATCAGACAGCTGTCTGTTGAAGCAGGCAGCAATCAAGAGAAAATGGAAATACAATACTGCTTAACTGTGTTAAAACAACAATTTGTAACAGCCCCATTTAGAGATTTTTAAATGACTTCATATGTGGAGGGCTGTGAACTATGGGATGCCTATACGGAAAATCTTGAGAGATATTTTTCCCCAGGTAAGTTCTCAATTTTGCATAGGTGCAAAACCTCTCAGCGTGTTTCTCACTCTCTGATTTATTTATAATGTGTGTCTTCTCAGTAGGAAACATCAGGTAATATGTTTGTCTCTTGTAAGAACAGACCTGTAAATGGAGTACTATATCCCCAACAGGCTGTATAGGCTGAATTGCTCGTGAAAGGCCTGGAAGGAATGTCCTATGAGGAATGGCTAAGGACTTTGGGCTTCTCTAGTTTGAAGAAAAGGAGGCTGAAGGGCGACCTCGTATCTCTCTACAGCTTCCTGAGGAGAGGAAGTGGAGAGGGAGGTGCTGATCTCTTCTCTCTGGTATCCAGTGATAGGACCTGTGGTTCAAAGCTGTGCCAGGGAAGGTTTAGACTGGACATTAGGAAGCGTTTCTTTACCGAGAGGGTGGTCAAACACTGGAACAAGCTTCCTAGAGAGGTGGTCAATGCCCCAAGGCTGTGAGTGTTTAAGGCGCATTTGGACCATGCCCTTAATAACACACTTCAACTTTTGGTCTGCCCTGAAGTAGTCAGTCAGTTGGACTGAGTGATTGTCCCTTCCAACAGAAATATTCTATTCTATTCTATTCTATTCTATTCTATTCTATTCTATTCTATTCTATTCTATTCTATTCTATTCTATTCTATTCTATTCTATTCTACCATTTGGCTGCTGAACATCTGCTTCTTGCTGTGGCAGTATTAATCAGAAGGAAGTACACTTTTGCAGAAGCTGATACCGTGAAGGGGGGAAGGTAGTGATTATGGAGTTGACCCTTCTGAGTTGTTCTTCCCTCATATTTGGGTTCACATACTTCTTTCCCCTTCTTGAATCAGTTTCAGTTATTCTAGTGTAATTTTATTGCCTGATATATTTTTAGTATTTTGTTCATGGTTAAAATGTTTAAGATCATATTATATGGGAGAAACACATTTTCTGCTACTAATATATGGGCTTTCCAAAGGCTCAGAAATGACAACTGATTTAAAAGGATCCCCAGTTTTTAGTTTAGCTTCATCTAAGGTCTTCTGCTGCCTGACTCATGTTAAATATGTTACTGGCAATGCTAATGTCTTAATTTTGCTGAGATGAAAATTTGCCTGGAACTAGTCCCTGTAACCCACTACAGACAAGTCCATCCTTCCCTATAAAGCTGAGGAACATATGCAGGTCCCACATATTCTCTCCTAAGACAGAAAGTGAAAGAAAAGAGAGGCTCCAGCAGTCGAAACTCTGTAAACAATCCCAGATGGGTATGTATACTCTGTTTTAAAGCTGTAGCTGCAAGGTAAGAGGTGACAAGAGAGGTTTATTTTTATCATAGTTCACAAACATTTTTCTGAATGAGCATTGACAGTGGCGGTAACAGCAGATACAACCTAAGTAGCAGTACTGCCTGCATCTCTGTCAGGCCAGATCATTTCCTGGAATAACTTACATACCAGAGTTTGGGACTCCTTGTCGTAAATAAAATCTCAACAGTAACACAAGGAGTTCTCAATAAAAATCTTCTAAATTCTTAACAGAAGGGCACGTAACGGGTAAAGGAGAAAAGATGATTTGCAGGTAATGATATTTTCTATAAATTAATATATTTTTATGCTTAATGGAAAAAGTTGTGATTGGAAGGGACCTCTGGTTGTCGACATGACAGTTTTCTTTCTTCACAGGTGATGGAGTATGGGAGTAATTTATTTATATAATCTTTGTTAGAGCTGAAAATTTTGTTGGAGAGAAGGTGTTGAGCAGCATCTTTTCCACCATATTATTCTGGCATAGATTTTATTCCTATCAATGCCATAACTAGAATGGTTGAGGTTGGAAGAGACCTATGGAGCTCATCTTGTCCAACTCTCCAGCTCTAGCAGGGTTACCTAGAGCCACTTGCCTGGGACCAGTTAGGTATCTCTAAGTATGGAGACTCCATAATCTCTCTGGGCAACCTGTCCCAGTGCTCAGTCACTCTCACATTAAATAAGTGCTTCCTTAATAAATCATACCAAACAATCCTCTTTGTTACAGAAAACAAAAATCTGTGAAATTTAATTTGTCCTTCATCTGGAGTGTGGACTTTTAGCAAAAGGGTATACTGGCTCAGTTAAAACTGAACCTGAATGTTGTTTTTCTTTACTGCAAGCCATATCTGATAAAATTTTGGAAAGGTTTTTGTATTACAGAATTCTACAGGGAGATCCTTCCTTTGAGAACCAAGTTGCAAGAAGACTTCATAATAATCTTGCTGAATTTCCAAACATTTGGCATGCATTCTTTCCATTCTTTCACAGGAATGATAGATGTGCCCTTCTGAGGAATGTGTGTATGAGGGTTATTTACACTTGATTATTTCATGTTCACTAATTCCTTTTACGCAGCCCCTACTGTTACACTGCTTAATGTATTTTGAGACATACATAAAATAAATGAATAAAACTCCATCAGTGCTTTGCCAAGCAGAGACAGATGTCCATTAACTCCATTCACTCCAACAGAAGCTCATGTTTTAAAATGCTGCCTAGTGATAGTAGGTAGCTAACAAGTCCCCATCTAGCTAGCATGCAAAAATATGAGTAACCATGAAAACAGAGAAACGGCATCTTAAGTTACTACCCAAACCGCTGGTTACAGATGCTTCTGGATCCAAACAACAGCCATTCCATTCAATGATCATCCACAAAAGAAACAAGGAAGTAATCAGAATGTGATGGCAGCATTTCCATAACAAAGATCAATTTCTTAGAACTGATGACAGCCTTCTGACAGAAAATTGATGATGGAAAGAAAAAAAGAAATTAAACTGAGTTTTTAGCGCCCATTAAGTTTTAATAAAATTAAATAAAAATGCACTAGAAAGGTTGCCGGTGTGAATAAGCACCACAGTGGAGTGTGAACTGATCAGCTGTATGTTACTGGATGTGCACCTCAAGGAGTGGACAGCAATGCCACCAAAATACGAGAGGGGAAAACTCTGATTTTCACTGTATGAGAACTTGAGCTTAATCCTTACTGTCCACCCCACAGTTATTGCTAAGGGCCTGCACTTGCACAATACACAGTAAGAAGGAAAAATGAGGAAACCTATAGCATATAAATAAAAATATAATTCATTAATAATATATACCACATAGTTTTCCAACCACAATTATAAAATAGTCTATTTTCTTTGCTATTTTAATTTAGTAAATTATGTATAGGGTTCCCTATGCTAAGGAATAATCCCAGTTTATTATGTTTTGACACAACTCACTTTTAAATAAATTTGAAATTCATGAGAGCAGAATGTACATGATTGACATCAACAATAATTCACATCAGTCTTTCCAGTAGTGGAGAATGATGCTAGTACAGTTGTTATCCCCAAGTTCTGGGGAGTAGCTTTGAAAAGTTACTCTCTAGTATGAGAAGCCTTAATAGTTAGTGAAGATGAACCCTGTTGGTTTGGTTTTTAGCAATATTGCACATGTAGCCCTTGCTGAAAACAAGGAAGCTTGTGTGTGTTCTGAAGATAGAATTAGTCCCACACAGTGGTGCTAGTTCACTAACAACCCATACAACACTTGGGAAAGTGATCCCTTCTCTTATGTGTCAATTACAACTTTTTCACTGCACAATATTTTGAAAAATTATAAATTCATGAACATGAATCTACGTGTGAGGATAACATTTCATGCAGTTGTTTCCCGTGTTACTGAAACATGACTGAGGACCAAGAATATTCATAACTATCAGCTCACAAGGCTACATTTTGAGGGCCATATTGTTATTAACATAGTCACTTCTGTTATAAAATCATTTTGGTCTATGAAGTTATTTTAGAAGCAGAATTGGTTCTTGACAATGGAAACTTGGCACAACAAAGACAGAACATGCCCTCAGTTCTCTTAAAAGACAAGAGTAGTGAAAAAGGGGATTTCCTAACAGAAGACTAGAACCTCACAGATCAGACCAGTTCTTCTTCTGGAACAAAGTTCCTATTCTGATCAAACCCCAGAATCATTTCTGGGACACGAAGTGGAATATTTCCAATAAGACCCTTCTTCAATGATGGAGATCACCAAAACTAACCTATTTCAGTGCTTAAGTATGCACAATTCCTCTCGCTGCAGTTTCAGCACACTTGCGCTATCTACATCAGAAATAGCAGAATATAATTCTTATCTTTGTAGCAAATATTTAAATATTTATCATGTTTCTTTTAAGCCTTCTGTAAATACAATTATTTTAGTCTTTCCTGAAGTGTCTGCATTTTTAACTTCTGATCATGCTGGCTGCTTCTCAGCAGACACATCCTTTTTTTTTTTTTTAACAAATTTCCAGTTAAGCCCTTACCAATGCTATATAGAACAGAATGATTGTTTCACCTCTTCTATAAAAGATACTTTCATTTACATATTCTAGTATAGTGCTAGTGTTTTCCATTTCTTGCTCACATATTTTGACTTGGGAGGAATTAGTGGAAAACCCGCTTTTCTTCTAGACTGTTAAAATACCCTAAAGCCTTAGATTTATGGTAAAAAAGCAATCTACTTTTGAATTGCTTTGTAGAAAAACTTTCTGAAAGTACTCAAAACGATCTACTTGCAGAAATGCATTCCTTTAACCTTTTCTGGGGATTTATATTTACTTACATGTTTACAATATGGCTTTATGTAACAACTGCCACTGGAGAAGGGCATCCAAGTTAACAACCTTATTAGCTTTCTTCCATAGATTCAGACTAGTGTATCAATCCCCTAGAGCATCACAGGAAATCAAAGACAGCAGGGTTGAAAAGATTTATTAGGTTGCCTAGTCCAACATTATTCTAATGAAATATTAATTAAAACCAATGTACAATAACTGGCCAGTGAGTATGCTTGTGATAAGCAGTATGAGTTAAGTGAGGTTCCTTTCCTTCAGGAGGGTAGAGAGAAGCATTAGTTTGGCTGTTTCCCCTTTACCAGCCTTCACAAAACCTAAAGGAACATATTTTGTAGTTTGGAGGTTTTGACGCTTGACTCAAATTTGGCTGAGCCTGGCCAAAAGATTCAAGTTCACTAGAAGGGGAGGTCAGGCCAGTAACCATATGACACAACTTTGTTTTGTAAGAAATCTAACTATAAAGAGACCAGACTTGTTCTGGCAAAGATGCCTACTTTGGAACCTAAGGCAAGCACACAGAACACCAGCAGACAGAAAAAGATTGGATAAGCTCAAAACAATAATTTTAAATCTGTGAAGTGTTTTAAGTTCTCCAAAGGATTTTTTTAAAGCAGTAAGTGCACAAGAGTCCTACAAATGATGCAAGAACTTGTATCAAAAACATCACTTAAGAAGCCAGCTCTCAGCTTGATATTCTTAGGGAAGTAAAAAAAAACCCCCAAAAAACAAAACCCCAGTGCTTGGCCTTCAATGCACAAAAGTACAGGGGGAATTAAAAAAAGGCCTGAACTTTAAAAAAATATTGTGAATATTAATGAATAAACATTCATTAATGATGTAAAAGGTTTTCTGCCCTTTTGGATATATTAATTATGGATAACTTACCATCATGTTTATTTCTAGTATTCATGCATTTGTGCTGTCTGCTTTTCTGGAAATGTTGGAAACATTTGGGTTTGTGTCTTTTACATGTTTGAGAAAAGTATTTATATTTACATACATTTTTGTATTATTCAATATGACTGCGCTTGTTAGCTTCTAATTGACCTACTTCTTGTACCATCTTGCCAAGAATGGGTTATGTACAAAGAACAAAGGTGAACAGAACAGGTACCTTAATACTGATTTGCTAATACAATACAGAAATGTGGTATTTCAGCTCAAAACAGTATAGGAAGAACTGTTTTTTAGTGCCAGTAACAGTGAACAAGATTCTGTTCACAAGTCTGCCATAACCTCGAGCAAATTGCTTACCTCTGCTGAATTTTTATTTTATCTGTACACACAGGGATGATTTTTTGGTTTCCTTAAACTGTTTCTTATCCTTAAGCTTTAAAATTGAATTTATATTTAATTCACTGAATGGTAGAAAATGGTAGAAATGGCAATTGGGGTATCAGACTTTTTACTTAAGGTGGTCAGGGCTGCTGCTGAGATGACTAATTGTCATGGTTTAACCCCAGCCGGCAGCTAAGCACCACACAGCCACTAGCTCCGTCCCCCACGGTGGGATGGGGGAGAGAATCAGAGGGGTAAAAGTGAGAAAACTCACAGGTAGATATAAAGACAGTTTAATAGGTAAAGGAAAAGCCGTACACACAAGCAAAGCAAAACAAGGAATTCATTCACCACCTCCCATCAGCAGGCAGGTGTTCAGCCATCCCCATGAAAGCAGGGCTCCATCATGCGTAATAGTTACTTGGGAAGACAAATGCCATCACTCCAAACATTCTCCCCTTCCTCCTTCTTCCTCCCAGCTTTATATGCTGAGCATGACATCATGTGGTATGGAATATCGCCTTGATTAGCTGGGGTCAGCTGTCCTGGCTGTGTTCCCTCCCAGCTTCCCGTGCCCCCCAAGCCTGCTCGCTGGTGGGATGGGGTGAGAAGCAGAAAAGGTTACACAGCAGTGCTCTGTGTAAGCACTGCTCAGCTGTAACTAAAACACCCTTGTATTATCAACACTGTTTCTATCACAAATGTAAAACATTGCCCCATGCTAGCTACTACAAAGAAAATTAACTCTATCCCAGCCAAAACCACACGAACTCAGACCACTCTTCTAAGCTCTAGAGAACAGTGGGAAAACGAAGTACTAGACTAAATGAAAAAGATGATATCCAGGTAGAAAAGGACGGACCTCATAACTTGCCCTCACTTGTAGAGAAACCTACCAGTTACTGAGGATATCAATAACACCTTAGGTTGCTTTGCATCCTAAGACGTTGGATGAATATGGAAAACTTAACAGCCGATTACCACAATCTCAATTTCTAGCTAAGCCAACATAGTTCAACTGGTGGCTTGTGGGCTGAGTTCAGCCTCACTGATGTTTCCTTGGAGGAGACAGGGAAGAGTTGCTTTGGCAGTTCATAGGAGCCAGACAACTGAACACTTCCTTCCGAGATGAGCTGCTGCCTCATCCACGCATGTAGCCCTGTGAACATCAATGCAGCATGTGAACGGCAAAAGAGATCTCACAAACAGGAATCTGGCTTCACACTGCTGATTATGTCAACTCTGGGATAAGCAGTCTGACAAGTTCTGGGGTCTTGCGATTTACTGAGTAGGAAATTTCCTTTCACCGTGCATACATCCAGTGAAAATGTTTCCAGTCATTTCCACAATACAGAGACAGCAACTATTAAAACAAACCCCATGTAGCTTCATTATATGAACAAAGGTGTGCACCACTGGTAACTTCATAGTGGAAAGCTTAGGCAAACAATTGCAATGCAGAGAAAAATAAAGGAGGGGGGAAGAGTCAGGAACTTAGCTAGAGAGAGAAAAAAAAGAGACCCCAGTCACTGTTCCTTAGTACCTCTTACTCCATGTGGTTTCTTCCAGCATACACTTCTCAGTCACACCTCAAACTAAATTCTGCATTTGTCTCCTTCCAAGAATTTACAGCTGCAGTTCCTTAGATATTTGGCAGAGTATCACCAATGATCCTAATATAGCTCAGCACCTGAGGTCCTGTGTTTTGTCAGTGACTACTATGGAGTTAACTGTCACTTTAGCAGTTTTTACAAGGCACTTCTAAAGAAAAAAAAGTCCAACAAATACTTGAAATTTAATACATATTTTGCATTATTTGTATGTCCGCTGGAGTCTTCATGTCACAGCCCATCATCCATTCTCGGAACTGTTAAGTACCTCTCTACACCAGATTGCTCACTCTGTCCTGCTCTCAGGTGAGTATCCATGGAGGAGTTTTAGACAGGACTCTCTTTACAGAGACTTTGCCCAGCCGACGTGATAGTAGTTGTCCCTGTTAACTTCAACTCCTGCAACTGCTGCCTTGTCCGCACACTTCCCCACGCAAACTCTGTTAGCTCCAGCTCTCCCTAGCGCCCACAGGCCTGGCGCCACCCAGCGCTTCCACGCTCCTCCGCAGTGACACGCATCCGCCAGCCGCGTAGGGGGCAGGCACGCGACGGTACCTCAGGAACAGCCACCTGCTCCCTCCCTGACTGGCTCGTTACTTCATTACTTCTGCTGGGAAAGGCGGGACGGGGGGCGGGGGACGGGACGGGGACGACTCTCCCTCCGCCCTTAACAAGGCGCGTC
>NW_010562996.1:0-8369 GCF_000687285.1 Phaethon lepturus
TCCCCTTCCCCTTCCCCTTCCCCTTTCCACCTGCCTTTCTGCAGACATGCTTTCAAAAAACTTATACTGTCAGAAAAATAGTCTCTAGAGATAAAAAAGAAAAGCTTGTTGGAAAAAAATTGATTTAAAAAGTGCAAGACCAGGAAAGCTGCCTAATAAATCATTACCTGGGCTGAGGATGTTGGAAATGCACAGGCAGTCCTGAGGCTGGGGCCTTGGATTTTGTACCTCTGAGATAGACCTATCCTACCTTTACCCAGGTCACAAATGATAGGACAAGAGGAAACAACCTCAAGTTGCACCAGGGGAGGTTTAGATTGGATATTAGGAAAAATTTCTCCATCGAAAACGTTGACAAGCACTGGACAAGACTGCCCAGGGAAGTGGTTGAGTCACCATCCCTGGAGATATTTAAAAGATGTGTGGATGGGGCGCTTAGGGACATGGTTTGGTGGTGGAGTTCGAAGTGCTAGGTTAATGGTTGAACTTGATTTTGAGGAGTTTTCCATTCTAAATGACTCTATGATTCTAAGAATAAAGCTCAGGAACAGGGAGTGCTTACTGAGCTAGAGCTCAGTTCTCTGCTCAACTAAAAAGCTTAAAATGCCATGGAAGTGGGGCTGGGAACCTGAAAGTCCTGTAGCAAGTTCCCAGGGTATCTGCCTCAGACACAGTTGTATTCGTATAGCATTATTTTTGTCGTCAGTTTCATCTCACTGCCTTATAAAACCCAGTTCTATGTACAATCAAAATGCCAATGTTTTGTTTAAGAAGTTCTGTTTCTTATAAAGTCAGATTCCCTGGATTACTCTTACATCTTTATAGTAATTTAGAAGTTTATTTCTTTTTGTGATGTTGGTAGGCTCACTCTTCTGTTGGAATTTGGGTCACCTAATTTGTTCTGTTAGAACAGGTGTTCTTCCAGTCCTTTAGGACTTCGCTTGCTTTCCAGGATTTGTTATTGCTAGAAGGGCTAAAGGACTCTGTTAACTTTCTTAGGGTTTTTCAGTAGAAGTCATTTGATCTGCTGACTTAATTTTTTTTTTCTTAGAAAACTCTACTAATGTCCTAGAAAGTACTTCTGTGTCATTTACATTGAATAAATAATTTTAATCCTTTGAAATATAGAACAGAAATAAACATGGGTATTTCTTGCACCATTAACAATTCCACCATCTCCATCTAATTAACTATATTATCACTAAGAATTGTTCATTTTCTTGTGTACATTAATAGTTTGTAACTTGTGCTGAGATATATAATCACATTTTAAATGGTGTAATTATTTTAAACCACTTGAAAGATTTAGCAAATAATTTATTCTGAACATGTTTTAGAGGTACTAAAAATATTTGTATCATAGACAAAAGAGGGAAAGAATTGCTTGAGTGTATAGAGGTTCATTCTATTTAACTATGAGATTAAAAGTATGAATCATCATTGTTTTCTCTTTTTTCCATAGTGCAGCAGCACTAATAATAATGAGCAGCAATGAATCTAGTCAGTGAAACACAGCATTGAAATGGTCTGTGAATAATATAGGCTTATTAATTTTTAATAAAAAATAAAGAATCTAAGAGCAAGAACATTATACTGGTTTGATAGTTTCCTTGGGTTATATTTTCAAAGTATTAAAATGGTTATTGGTGAGGAAGAAGTGGAGAATATGTAGGAATGGAAAGTAGAGAATTGCCTGAAGGAAGGGTAGTGTGTTTAGTCCAGAACTAAAATAGATATGTTAATACACAGTGCTGGTGGATTTCAAATACACTGATAGATAGGCAGGAATAATTATACCAGTTTTTCAGGTATAGATGCTAAAGCATGGTGATGGTGAAATAATTGACAGTGTAACAATGAACATCCGTGATAAAGCTGAGAAGAAAGTCCAGATATTAATACTCTCAAGCCAGCACCTAGTTTCTGTGTCCTGTAAATGTATTTATAATCCTGGCATTTAAAACAGTCAGTACTCACCCACTGTCTGTTTAGATGAACTGTTTGAACAGTTAGTTATCATTACTATGTCAATTTCTGGTAAAACAAAAAATAATAATTACTTATTCTAAGTAAAAGTAAAAAACAAATATTTGGGCAGTTTTCTTAAAATGTTTTGGTGCAGATGAGAGAATTATTTTGGACAGAAGTAGGAAGAATTATTAGAGATTATTATTTTCTGACTCAAGCCAACCACAGAGCTGAGTCAAGAAGTTGTTCTGTAGGTGGGCTAGAAACAACACCGTTATTCATTAGGAGAAACTGTTTGCCTCACGTATCAAACCTCCAAAACGAATTTTCATTGTGGCGTCTGGCTCTTTGGTACTCTGTATGCCTCTGGGCTGCAAATAAACAAACCGAGGTGATTAATTTTACCTGTTCTTCAGCTACCTTCTAGTTTTATTCTACTGCTGTGGGCATGATGTATATTGTGACATGGTAATGCAAGAACGCACACAGAGGTTAAGAAGCTCTATCTTTTTTTCTGCAATTAGTATTCTTTTAAAGAGCACTATGTTGGCATGTCAAAGTTGTTAGAAGAATGACTGCAGTGCTGGGTTTTTTTAAGCACTTGGAAGTCTCCTTATTTGTTCTTGGAAGAGAATGGATAAAATTTAGGATGTCAGTAGTCATTTGATGCACGTCATATGATTGAGCAGCAGATGGAAAGGATGGGAGGGTGTGTCGGGGGGGTTGGTTATGGATGATTCAAGAACTGGCACTACACAACTACTTGGTTAGAGATGCATACTGTGATACTTCTAAAAAATGTTTTTCAAAGAAAAACTAAGGAAGGTGAGAAATAGATAAACTTGTTAAGTCTGTCAAGAGGCCTGCAGAGAAATGCCAGTTAAAAACAATCCATATTTCCATGTCAGGACTCTTTGCTTTTTGACTTCTCACAGATTGTTTTTATTTTCTAGCAAGCTTATCATATGTGGCTGACTTTTGTTCCTTAGATTACAATAAGTTGTTGTTGCACAAAAATCTATGCCTACTAATGAGCAATTACTGATAAGGACTAAGAAACATACTTGCTAATGAGAAGGCTAGCAAATGATCTCATGAGCATTAAGTTAGCCAGAAAATGATTCATCAAATTAGCAGAGGGATTTAAGGAAGGAATGGAATAAGGAGGCAGACATTTTAAATGACCCAGCCTGGAGTCTGGTCTATACAAAAAGAGCTGAAGTAGGTTAATTGGTATCTAAAAAGATATAATGTTTTAGAATTCAACGAATTGGTTACAGGGCAGGAATTAAGAGAGAGTCTTCCAGAGCTTGAACATAAAAAAGAAAGCCTAAAATGTTCTGTTTGACTGATTTCATTAACAGACACCTTACAGGAGCTTCCTTTCTCTTGTATACATGCTCAGAGATCAGAAATGTCAGGACCAGAACTATTTCTTGGAATTATTTTGTTTTTATTAGCAATTAGGGTCTTGGATCACTTTATGTAGCAAGTCAGATACCTGCTGTTCCAAAGCCTGGTTGTTTTTCTTAGTGGTTTTGTGTTAATGACAGCGCTGGCTGTTGTTATGCTTGCCCAACAATTTCATAATAGAATACTGGTATAAATTGTTTACAGTTGAGGAAAGCCTTAATTGCAACCTTGGATAACATTACCTATACTAGTTGCCTTTCTTAGGATAATTATTTTCACAAATATAACTCAAGATATTTCAACTGTTAACATGAATGAGGCTTTTCCACTAGTTAAAATAAGATGGTAAACTTTCTTTCACTCTCACACTTTAGACCACATATGCATCTGTTGCCATCCTTGTGAAAATTTACACAGGGATAGTCAGAATATAAACCTCTAAAAATTTTTTTTATATATATCTATATATCTATATATACACACATTCAATTCTGTTTTGTCCTGGAAAGCAGGGCCTCAGCATGTGTCATGGTTACTTGGGAAGACAAGTGCCATAACCTCAAATGCCCTCGGTCTTCCTCCTTTCAGTGAGCTTTTATTACTTAGCACAACATCATATAGCAATGGTCAGCTTTGGTCAGCTAGGGTCAATTGGTCTGTTTGTATGTCCTCACAACTTCTTGTGCATCCCCAGCCTACTACCAGGGGGTGCAGCATGAGAAACAGGGAAGGTCGGGACACTGTAAGCACTATTCAGCAATAGCTAAAATATCAGTGTGTTATCAACACTGTTTTGGTCACAAATCCAAAACATAACACCATGTAGGCTGCTATGAAGAAGACTAACTCCATTCCAGCCAGACCCAGTACAGATGTCAAAGAAAATTACAGAAATCAGTCGTGCAGTTGTCTGCCGCCTTCTCCTGCTTTCCCTGGGCTCTTGGAGGCCTTCTGTTGGTGTTAAGAAAATAGAAAGAAAATAATTGTCCAATTCAAGAAATGGATAGGAGCAAAAGGCAGGGCAAGAGAAGAAAAGTGAATAGGGAAGAGAATTTTGGTAGATTTTAAGGAAGTACAGGAAAAACTGAGTTTAAGTTTGAAAAGTAACATGTTTGTGTGGAAAACACATGGTACTGAAGCATCTAGGAGCATGTACCTTCTCTATTACTGCAGGTGTGATCAGCAACGCTACTCCAGAAAGATGCTTCTGAGTCTCTCTGGCTATTTCTCTGTGGGAGATGAGGGAAAAAGGACATGGCATGTATATTTTCTCACCAAGAAGAAACTACATTCTGTGTATTCCCTGCAACATTTGGAATGGGTGTTTCTGTCTTTGGAATGGGCATTTCTGCTATGTCAAGCTGTGGTAGTCCCTTGCAAAACATAACTTTCACTATGTACGGCAACATGTTGCAGGGTCTGGGGGAGAAGGGACAGTGTTGGAGTAAGAGAGAAAGAATAACCTGATAAAATACTTAGCCTGAAGCAGAATCGAGGACTCTGACAGAAAACAAAACCAGTGATTCCTAAATCTCATGTTTTCCTACATACAGCATACCTGGAATATTCACTGGAAAAGTTCTTATTTTGCATTTACTACAGATCTAAATAGATGACTACCTAACAACAACTTCCTACTTCTATTTTAATACTTGTTTACATATCATTGGTTTTTGTAGTCAATCTAAAGTTTCAGCTTAGCTGAGGAATAAAGTGTATGTCAATGTCACCCCCTGTGATGGAAATGTGCCATGTATTTTCTGAAACAAGAGCTAAACGTTACATGCAAATTTGTAATAAAAATCAGTAAGGTAGAAAGTGAAGCACTCAAAAATCAGGCAGTTCCGGAATTACCTTTTTTGTGTGTCCTTATGCTTTATTACGATATATAATATATATAGTAGGGTAAACTTCAATGGCGTGGTCACATATTCTCTTAGACATGACTTTGTAGGCTAAAGTTGCTTGTGGGATCAGTAAGGACTGTGTAGCAATGGTTACAACAGTCTTCTTCCCATTTCTTGCAGCACTTGAAAGATGTTTAGCAAATGCTTTGGAAGATTTGGAGTGAAACAATGGTCTGAAAGTTAAGATAATAGTCTCCTACCTTAGAGAAATCTTGCTTCTATAAAACTTAAAGACAGAAATACTATATAACACTAAAAAAATTGAAGAAAACTTTTTGTCCAGTTACTGTTTTCCTTATTTTCTGAATGTCCACTGTGAGCCAGCAGTGTTTTGCAAGTCATACTTGCAAACATGTATAGCTAAAGTCTTGCAAATTAAAGTCAGGGGAAAATATGCTTCATGATGTTAAGGGAAGCTAATGTGAAGTATTCTGAAACTTGTATTTCGCAAATTGGTCAAGAAAAATTAGAGGCTGTTTTTCAGTTTATCTCATTGTGACTCTGAATCTTTTCTATAAAGATGAGATATGCTGTCCTTGTATCGTCAGTGAGTTTTACAGAGTTAAATTAACACCTGTGAAACTTGTAGCAGTTGAGATGATACGCATCTAAGAAAAACTTATGAGGACTGTCAGGCAGCAGCTATACACCACAGAGCTGCTCTCACTCCCCTCACTCCCTTGCCCCTGCCCGTGGGATGGGTGGAATTGGAATGGTAAAAGTGAGAAAGAAATTCATAGTTTGAGATAAAAAAAGTTTAATAATTAAAAAGAAATTTAAAAAAAAATTGTAAGGAAAAGAAAAAATCAAAGAGAAAGGAAAATAAAACCTAAGAAAAACAAGCGATCCAAATTAAAACAATTGCTTACCACCAACTGACCAATGCCCAGCCAGATCTCAAGCAGTGGTCCTCCCACCAACCTCCACCCCAGTTTTACTGTTGAGCATGTCATATGTTATGAAATATTCCTTTGGTCAGTTTGGGTCAGCTGTCCCAACTCTCCTCACAATTTTTTGTGCATCCCCAGCCTACTTGCTGGCAGGGCAGTGTGAAGAGCAGAAAAGGCCTTGACGCTGTGTAAGCACTGCTCAGTAGTAACTAAAACATCAGTGTGTTATCAACACTATTTTTAGCACAAATCCAAAACAGAACCCCATACAAGCACCTATAAAGAAATTTAAGTCTATCCCAGCCAAAACCAGTACATTCTTCACCCCTTATTCCATACTATTTACACAATGCTCAGGTCCCACACTACCTTAACATGTCCTCATTAACTACCCCTTCCCTCCTAAAATGTCTGTAAAATGTCTATAAATATCCATACAATGTTGATTAAGTTCATTTGGTCTATGCCTTTGGGGTCCATCTGTTATGGTGGTGACTCAGGACAGAAGAGATGGCATGTTTTGTGGAGTTACTGGGCACAAAAACCAGCTCAAGTTGGGTCACTGCTGCACTTGCACTGCTTCTTGTGAGGTTCATCCTTCATTGATCCAGGTGGTTTCTGCTGTAGTGCTGCCTACAAGGCAGAACTCAAATCATGTGTTACAACAATTTAAAGATATTTCCATTGCAATCTCTACCCCTGGCCACTTTGGCCATAAGATTTAACATGAACTTCTTGCCTCTAACCTGGCTTGGCAGCAAGAGGTACCTGCTCTTATACCTTTGATACATGGCAGCCACAGCAGTGGTGACATATACAGCATCACAAAACACTGCCATCATACAACCTAAATCATGGATTATTTTCACTCAGGATTAGATCACCTTGAAGTGATCACCATTAGACTTCTCATCCTTCTACATTACCCTCCAAGTGTACCCAGATCCTTCAGCAAAAACAGTCATACAAATGGGTTTGCCATTTCCCAAGGGAGGAATAACCCAGAATGTTTTTCTCATCCTTTTCCTTATACATACTACAGGGCATAGGAGTTTTGATTGGGAAGGGCCGGGTCCACTGGCAGATCCTCTAGTGTTAACTAGCTAGATGGCTTCTGTTAAATTTTTATCCCAATGCCTGAATGTCCCAGTACCCATTGGTTTTAATATAGTCCATTGTATCTGTCATGGAACAAAACCATCGACCACAGAAGATGAAACCACAACTAATTTTATTTATTTTATTATGAGAAACCACAATTTTATTGTGAGAAACAAACATCTGTACAGTTCACACACACAAGTTCAAATATCATCAGAGTTAGCTCACACTTAACTACAGAACAACAATGAAACCAAGCATGGGCGGTACTACTACAAGAGTCACCTAAAAACTTTTAGGGTTTGAGGAAAAGGGAGGATCCATAGCATGTGTTCACTCACATGTTAAAGTGAGGGCACTCAACCTTGAGGAGTATCCATCGTAGGCGTCCCTTGCCATGCGGAGGACCTTTTGTCGCAGACCCAAGGCTCCAAAGAAGGACTTAAAGGAGCCTCTATCAGGACTCCATTTATACCCATCGGATCAGGGCTCATGGTCATATATGGTCTCAATAATGCTCATTGGCTAGAGTGTCTTTCTTTGGTGGCACCAGGAGTGGGGCACGTGAAACAAGTCACTCAGTGTACATGATATCCCACAGTACACCACCAAACCAACTTTTCTTGCAGATGTACCTGCCATAGGATCATTAAATCTTCCCAGAGGCTTGTGCATGACAGGGGGTGTGACACACATAGTCAATGACATACTCCTTGGCCCAGGTGTTTATGAAGTTGTTTCTTAAATCATAGAATCATAGAATCATTGAGGTTGGAAAAGACCCTTAAGATCAAGTTCAATCACTAACCTAACGCTACCAAGTCCACCAATAAACCATCACCCTAAGAGCCATGTCTACATGTCTTTTAAATAGCTTCAGGGATGGGGACTCAACCACTTCCCTGGGCAGACTGCTCCAATGCTTGACAATCCTTTCAGTGAAGAAATTTTTCCTAATATCCAGCCTAAACCTTGCCTGCTACAATTTGAGATTGTTCTCTTGTCCTATCACTTGTTACTTGGGAAAAGAGACCAACACCCATCTGGCTACAACTGTCTCTTAGGAGACAGTCCTGAAGGACAAAGGGGC
>NW_010562997.1:0-735 GCF_000687285.1 Phaethon lepturus
TGCCTCCCTGGGGCCTGGGTTAAAGATGTGAGAAGAAAGCTTCCCACCCGGGTACGGCCCTCATATTATTATCCATTATTGATTTTTCAGATAGGCAGCAATGATGTTGCAACAAGAAGCCTGAGGGCAATCAAGAGAGACTTCAGGGCCTTAGGACAACTGGTTAAGGAATCAGGAGCACAAGTAGTGTTCTCCCTTTTCCTTCCAGTTGCAGACAATGATGAGGGAAGAAACGGGAAGACCCAGAAGATCAATACCTGGCTCTGAGCCTGGTGTCACTGGCAGAATTTTGGGATTTTTGGTCATGGGTCTGTTTACACAACACCAGGCCTGCTGGCAACAGGTGGGCTACACCTGTCTCAAAGGGAGAAAAGGATCTTTGCACAGGAATTAGCAGGGCTCACTGAAAGACCTTTAAATTAGATTTGAAGGGGGAAATGGATAAAACTAGGCTCGATAGAGGTAAGCCTGGGGGTGGCATGCCAATGTTTGAGGGACAGTGTGCTAGCGAAGTCTTTCAGTCTGCCATCTCAGTGGAGGCAGGCGATGGAGATCCATGTGGCAGCAAAGATGCAAGGGTTATTGATGTGTTAGAAATCACAGAAGCACCTGAGAATGGTCACATAGGAATTAGGGCTTCTCCCTCCAAAAAGGTGGCAGGATCAATAACCCAACTGAAGCACAACTGCACCAGTGCACACAGCATGGGCAACAAACAGGAGGAGCTGGAAGTCC
>NW_010562998.1:0-779 GCF_000687285.1 Phaethon lepturus
GTGAGCTCAGAATTGGAGAGAAGAAATAAGCTGGCGGACAGAGAGGCAAAACAAGTAGCTAAAACAGAGATAAAAACAGGAGGAGCTTTAGTCCCTGACAGGCAAATCTCCCTAGAAGGTAAGCCAAAATATACCAAAGAAGATCAAAACTTATCACAGATCTAGAAGAGTCATATAACAAAGAAGGGTGGGTTTATACCCCACAAGGAAAACTGGTTATTCCCCCCTGCCTAATATGGCATTTGGTAAGGGAAGAAGGTAAGAAAAAGCATTGGAGGATGGAGGCTCTATATGAACATTTAATTAGAGAAATTCTGGCCAGAAATTTATATACTATGGTGAGACAGGTAACTCAACAATGTGATCTTTGTCTCCAGACTAATCCTAAGAATACCCCCAAGCCAGAAATGGGCCAGATTAGGAAAAGCAATGAACCTGAGCAACAATAACAGATTGATTTTACAGAAATTCCAAGAAAAGGGGGGTATCGATATTTATTGGTATTAACTGATACCTTTTCAGGTTGGCCAGAGACATTCCCAACCAGAACAGCTAAAGCTCGGGCAGTAGCTAAAGCATTGGTACAAGGGATAATACCACGTTTTGGAATTCCAACAACTATATCCTCTGACATATAGAGGGCCAATAGAGGACCACATTTTGTCTCTATTAATCCAGCATTTCAGTTACTTAATTATACTAGCCTCCTGGTTCCGCTAGGGAACCACACTGCTTGTGTGGTACAGCTGCTCGGAAAACTTTACCTCTGGGGTGGCGGA
>NW_010562999.1:0-1435 GCF_000687285.1 Phaethon lepturus
GTCCTCCCAGCGTGGCATCGGCGTGCGGCTGTTCAGGAGGGCTCTGGCAAGCGAGACTGGGGAGGTGCCTGCGAGGGCAGACAATGAGAAGAAAGGAGGATGGGAGGAACTTTCTCCCAGCATCAGCACTTTGAGAGCTGCGGGTGAGACGTGCAAATGAGATTGATTTGTCTTTCTAAGGGGAGTTGGACCCATTTAATTTATTCTTAAGCGTTTCTGTAGCGCTCACATAAAGCTGTGCTGATGTGCGTGATGCATCCCTTCGCCCTTAAACTCCGGGAAGGTCAGTTCAGGAAGCGTTTCGGCGCAGGGTGTTTCGCTGCAAGCCCACAGCGTTCGCAGCCCCTCTGCAGCTCTGGGGGCTGCGTCTGCCCCCTCCCTCAGCTGCAGCACTCCTGGGGCGGAGCAAACAGTCCCAAATTCTGGGACTGTCTGTTCTTGGAAACAGGACAGCAGGAAAGAACTCTGACGTGATGGCTTTGCAGGCTCTCGTTTCCCCCCGACGGTCACGCCTTGCGGGAAGCTGGGTGTGATGCAGCAAAAGGACGCGGGCAGAAACATGGCTCGTGGCAAAAATATTTGCATCAATGGGATCCGTCGTCTGATGTTTCAGATATGCCATCGAGACATGAGGTAGGACCCAGACCAGCCCCAGCCTTCCCAACATCTGGAAAGAGGTTGATGCTGATGTGCAGCAGCCCGGGGCGCGGGAGGCGCGCACCGACGGCTGGGTGAGAGCAGGGAGCAGCTCGAGATCCCGGGGAGCGGCGGGGTTAAACCACCTTCATTGCAGAAAGCCTCTGCAGCCTTGTGGTAGGCAAGCCTGAGTCAGGTGTGATGAGTAACTTTAATGACTATTAGTGAAGTACCAAGTCATTACCAAGGAGGCTAGGTAAGTCTGAGTGGCTGCAAGCAGAAGCTTTCACGTTTTTCTGTGCTTCTAGGTTAGCGCAAACGTTTTGGTCCTTTAGAGGCTAAGTTTGTTGCTGAAAGATTTTCATTCTTTGCTTGGCATTTAGACGTGGCTGCTATCTCTCTGAGGTCTTGGTATTCAGGCTTCCACTTCTGTCTTTGTACGCACTGCCTCCTCTTCTAGGGGTCAAGGTGGCTGGATGCGTGCCCTCGTGGGCACCTTCGCTCAAGGTGTTGAGAACTGCAGGGCAGGGGCAAGGGGCGACCGCCACGGTCTGCAGCTGCTCTCCGCCCCGTACCGTGTACGGGATGAGAAACCGAAACACAAATCCTGCTTCTGCCCGCACAGACCTCGATTTTCATCGCTTTCACCTTCTGTGTGTGGTTTCAGCAGAAGAGCGTAACTGCAGCTGGGATCCAGCAAAAAACCGGGGCAATTTCAGGTGTCCCCGCGGGGGCTTGTGGCAGCCTCGTGGTTGCCATGATCTCGGGGGCTTGTTGACAAGATTACTTTTTTTTTTTT
>NW_010562999.1:1454-4171 GCF_000687285.1 Phaethon lepturus
TGTTTTTTTTTTTTTTTTTTTTTGGCAAGAACGGTTTTCCCTTGTGCAAAGCCACAGTCTTGACTCATGCTGCATTACTTCCTCCTGTTTCTTCCATCTGCCGCTGCTCAGACAGTTGGAGTCGGCAGTGCTGCCTCCCCTTCGGCGCGCTCCCCGCCTCGGCCGGCGCGCTTCCCTCCGCGCCGCCGCCGAGCATCCTCCTGCGCTGCGGAAGACGTCCCTGTCTGCAACGTCAAAAGAAGGTACCCGCCGTCTCTGAGGAGTTTTCTCGAATTCGCATACGTGCACAACGCTGCGAGGCTTTAGCCTTCAGCCAGCGGCTTTGGTGTTTGGTTGGAGTTTTATTAGCCGGGTAATGACGTCCCGCCACGTTCCTCTCCTTGGCAGACGTGGGGGTGAGGGCTCAGCTGTCATCTCCACCGGGGTGGCCAGGCTGTTAAAATGAGCTGAGTCGTCGGGGGTTTGCAGGGGTGGGTGCTGACGCTAAGGGGTGACCGCTGGTGGGTCAGGAGGGCAGCAGAGGCGGCTCGTGCCAGGGTCCTGTGCGCCTCCAGGAATTGCTCCCCCCGGGAAGCAGCTGAGCATGAAATTCAGGTTATGGCAATGATGAAACCATGCCCTGACGGCACAGTAACTTCTGGGAACTGCTGGTTGCCAGAAACACCACGCACTCTTGTGCTACTGCTTGGAAACACGCTGAATCAGGCACAGGGAAAACTTGCAATCGTGTGGAAAAATCAGATTTATTAAATCCTTCTTGGGTTCCTTTTTCTTTCCTTCCTTTCTTTGTTTCTGAGCCATTAGCTGATGCACGGATCGTGTTTTTCCACCTTTGCTCTGACAAACAACGAAAGCTTTTTTTAAAGTAAAATGTGTGATTCCCAGGTAACTACCTAGCCTAGAAGCTGTGGATTTGAGAAAAACACTGAATACCTTACAGCTCATGATTAAAACACCGACAATGATCAAAGCAGCTCTGGGCAAATTATTTAACCTTGAAGAAAAGAAGGTTCAGGACAGGCATTAAGGAAAATTCCAGTTATAAGAATAGGCCCATGCTGGGAGGGAGAGGTGGCCAGAGCCCGGTCAGGCATCGTCTGCCGAGGGCAGGTAACGGAGCTCCCAGCTCCTTCACCTTCTTACGTTACAAGGTCTGGGACCGTCTTTTGCTCTGGTATGCAAGGTGAAGGGTCAGAGTGGGTTTACTGAGGGACAATTAAAATAAAGACCTGGCTGTTCTCCAAAGACAACTCAAGTCGAAATACCTGGCTGAAATACTCAGCTCAGCCCCAGGAGCCCCAAGGCTGAGTTTTGGGGCATGCCAAGCCCGTTGCCTCCTCTCCATTCCAGCAGAGCCTGCGAGCTGCTCACGGGGGGAGACGGTGGCAGTCATGGTCCTGCCTCCAACAGCAAGTTCCACAGGAGCTGGTTCTCCCCACACTTGCCATCAGATCCCCAGACCGGAGTGCCTCTCTCCAGCTGAGGAGCAAAGCCAGTGGGAACTCAGTAAACTGAGCTAAAATCTTCCCTAGTGAAGCCTGAAGTCTCTGCGTTGGTGGCTGTGTTGTCCTTTGCACACATTCAGCCTCAGACCCTGTTGTTTTTTGCTGCAAAAACCCAAGAAAAAGCCAAAGAAGGACCTGTCCCCAAAGCCTGAGCTTGATTTAATACTAATCGCTGCAAACATCGAAAGTGTGGCTGGAGCTGGCTTTAATTAAAATGACAAAATAGGGGAGCCGTGGGGATGAATTACTGAAGGAAAATGTTTTATTTCCCTACAGCTAGTTTAATTAAAACAAGCAATGCATTAGTAACGAAGAGGCTCCTTCGCTAAAAAAATGCCAAAGCGGGAACGTCAGGGCTGGCGCGGGCACCGACAACGGCACCCCGGTAGGACCATGTCACCCAGAGTTTCCTCTGTCATTAAACCCACGTTGCCAGCTGCAGACGCCCCTCAAGTGCATCCACTTGGCTGGATTCGCTGCCGGTTTTCCCCTTTGTTATTTGTATAAATTAACATACCCCTAGGCTCAAACATCGACGATGCTGCATTGGGTTGCAAAAGGAGGAACAAAAGCAGCGAGTGGTGCCTCTCCCCGTGCACTGTCCGCCCCGGGCCGAGCACCCGGGCGGGCGCTGGGTTGCAGGAGCGATGGGTGGCAGAGTGCGGGCATGACATGGGCCACCGAGGTTGGTGGCAGTGGCCTTGCTGTCCTTTTCACTTGCACGTACGCCATATTTAAGATCTGAAGGATAGAGGCAGGTCTTTAATTTTGGAAGGAAGGTGGGGGGGGGTCCCCTGGGTCTGGCTTTGCTGGGGGTGGAGGCGATGTGGAGGGCTGCTTGCTTTTCTTCCTGCCCTCAGGTGCTCAGCAGCGCTGGCAGATGCTCCTGTGGGGAGCAAAGGATTGCTCGTGACCTACCTTCGGTCCTTCCACATCCCCGTGCAGCACTTACCTGTCGCTGCCGACTGCCGGCATCCACAGGCAGCTGGCTGGGGAGAAACCGTGTTAGTCAGATCTAGCAGAAGAAAACAAGAGGAGGAAATTAAAAGGAGCTGCTTGAACTATCTCAGCGTGCCCGTGGTGACTGGAGCCCTGCGGAGGGGCTGGCAGCCCCGCTCCTGCGCAGACCCTTGGGGTGTCCTGGTAGGAAGAGCTTTTCATGGCTGGTGCATGGGAAGCACCACACTCTCGGCTCCCACCAGCCGCCGAGAG
>NW_010562999.1:4194-9536 GCF_000687285.1 Phaethon lepturus
GCCTGCCCGGGGGGCAGCCCTCGTCCCGGGCAGTCCTTGCAGGCACCACCGAGCCTCGTCCCTGCAGCCCCCGGCAGGGCGGGTTGGTGCAGACGCTGGGGACACCACCGAAGCCTCCTGCCCTGCACTTCCCCGAAGTGTGCCTGAGCTGGCAGAAAAAAATTACTTAGCAAGCACATAGGAGGATTTAAAAGCGGTTTTCTTCATCCTGTTAGACATTTACTTACCTTCTATATCATCTACAAGCTGCACAGCTGCCCTCTCTACGTGAGAAGGTGTGTTTTCCAGCCCCAAAGTCACGGGGGTCTTGTAGCGGCTTTGTTTAGCCTACTTGATGGTAGAGCCCTACCACTTCTTTCCAAGGCTATTTTTTGATTCCTTTTTAGAGTAGAAGAGTGTCTCTGGATAGATAATTCTTGACCTGCAGTTTGACACAGGTGTTCAACTGAACTCCAGTGCATGATCTCTCTAGCTCTCCAGAGGCACCCGCTCTCCTTCTCCTACTAAAAATAACACTCTCATATCTAGTGTTTGCTTCTTGCCCACTTCTGAACTCCCAGGATAATGCCGGGCCTGCATTAAACAAGACCAAGTACAGCCCACATTCTGATCTGCCTGGGTTTGGCAACCAGACCACGTACCCACCAGCCCTGCTCATGTGCCATTTCTCACTAAGCCCTAATGCTCTTTGATGTTTATTGATTGCTAATTCCCAGCCACGGTGGTAACCAAAGAAAGAGCTTTGTCCAGTGCTTGGGTTAAAGAAAACCTTGGCATGAACACACCAGCGTGTCAGATGGCACGGGGCTTCTCGTGTCTTTTGTGCCACACCGAAGAATTAAATCATCCTCTGAGTCAATACATGCATGTCTGTACAGTTAACCATGCCTGCAGATAACTGTGCAACCATGGTTACAGCCTTTTAGGTGCTAGCATATTTGGGGCAGACTGTAATTTTGGCTCCGTGGCTGTACTTCAAAAGATGAAGGGGAATCTGCTAGAAAAGGCTCTGCCCCTCTGGGTCTTCGGAAGATGGAAAGGGCCGGGATTTTAGGGTGGTTATGGCACAAGGACGTGCACCGGCACATTTCTGCTTCAGCATAATGGGTGTTTTTATGTATTACCCTTAAAAAAAAAAAAACTGAGAAAGGACTTCTAGTGTTTATCATGGGCTATGGTGAAGAATTACCCCGCAATGGTGGGGGACCATTCCCGGCTCTTCGGTTGGGCATGGTTTAGTTGTGGTTAAGTCTATCGGTGAACGACACAAAGACCTGTGGGGCCCGTTTTGCGCAGAGGGTAAAGCAAACTGCTCGTGGAGCTGGTGGGAGCTGTGACGTCCGTGCCACCAGTTGGTTTACCACTGAAACGGCGATGCTGAGCCGGGTCGATAAGGAATCCAGACTCCAAAATGGAATTAAATAGTTATTCTCACTTTCTTTGACTTCAGGAAGATCCTATTAAAGAAAAGAGCCTGGATTACCGGCTGGCTGACATTTTCCTCTGAGCCTGTCTCCAGATTGGATTTAGCTCTTTTATCTACTAATTCCCAGAGCTTTTCAATGTAGAAAGTAATGGCATCCAAAGGCAAATTTAATTTTGACAAGTAATCTGACTGACTTTCCCTTTCTGGAGTTGGGTTTTAATCCTGTTTGCTGTCTGAAGCTGCGTTATGTGGATGTATTTAAAATCCTCACCGCTCTAAAATCTTTCGAAGAACATGAAAAATAAGGGAAACTGCCAACCTGGAAGCAAGGAATAGTTTCTTATCAAACATTTCAAAACATTTTATTGCTGCTGGTTTTATTAACCCCTGCATTACACTTCAGCCTGGCTGTGTGCTTCTAGAAAGCGGTCATCAATAAATATATATGAATCTAGTGTCTGATTCAGACATTAAAACCTGTGGCTGAGCCACCAGAGGATGCTGGCAGCAGAGGAGCAGGTCGTCAGCGAGCTCCTTCCAGCTACCTGAGGGTTGTGTTGTTTGAGGAAAGTTTCCTTTCTTTTGCTCCATTGCAAGTGTTGGAATCACTCAAGGAGTGGAAATCTTAGGTCTTCTGCAGCTCTTTGTTTGTGTCCGTCTGCCACCAATGCATTCCAGGGTGGAGGATGCTGCCTACCAGGTATTTGGCATTAGGCACCAATCATTGCAAAAAAAAGCCCTAAAACCAAATCACAGGGAAGGGGTAGGTTAATGGAGCCTCAAAGCCACTAATCTCAGCAGAGAAAATAGAAATTTATGTTGTTATTACATTTCTCCAACTCCCAAGTCCCAGAGAACCACATCTAGATGAGGATCGATTGAACTGATTGTTGGCTTTTTCCGACACGACGACACCTCCCCCTGTGCTGTTGCCCTGATTCATGTCAGCTCAGAGCTTACTGTTTCCCGGAAAATATCAATTGTAAATAAGGTCTTCTCATCCTGAGAAAATCTGTACTTATTGACTGGGGACTGTTTTCACAAAAAGCCATAAAATGCAGAATGTCCCTGTCACTCTGCAGCAACTCAGCTGATGGTTCATTATTCCAGCACGTAAATACCTGACTCCTGCAGAAGGAAGATGTGCAGCTTGAGGCATTGATGGCATCTCACCGTTAAATAAAAAAAAAGTATATCTGTCTCATTCTAGCTTGGTTAAAAAAACATCTCAGCAAAAGAAGGGATTTTGTATAAATACATATATTTGCAAATGCCAGCCTCAAAATAGGAAGAAAAAACCTGCAGCACCGCTGTGGGCCTGGCAGAGATGGGAATGGATGGGTCTTATGCAGCGAGACGCCGCTGGTCGGAGGGAAGCTAAGTGAAACCCACGGGGGCTTTGGTGGTGAAGCCAATTAGGGTAAGTTGAGTCACGTCCCACGTGCCAACATGCCCCATTAGGCTTCAGACCGGGGCCGCACGCTCTCTGTAGAAATGTAGTGTACAGGCAGCATTAGTTAATCAAGGGGCAAAATGGCAAAACCACTTTCTTCTGCAGTTCCCCTGTTTTCTTTCCCCCGCCTTCCTAAGTCACCAATTCATCTCACGCGGGATCTGTCATGGGAAAGGGACGATTTCGAGGATTAGCACTGCTGCAGGGATGCAGCAGCAGGCTGGCTTGGCTAGGAGCTAGAGAAAAACGTTTGGGCAGGGTTTTTATTTTCAGCTACTTTTGCTTACCTGGCTCTGAGCTCTCTGAAACAAGCAGCGCTTTTCCAAAATCTTTTCTGACCACGGACAACCACACCTTGACCATGCTTCTACCTGCAATCCCACCTAATGACCAACATGTGCTGCACAACCCTGGCATGGACACAAAGTGGAAGGTCGTCTTGTGCGTGGTTGACTGGAAGGGCATGTCGAAGGACACGCTGCTTAGAAGCCCTCCCTGATGCAGCTATTTCAACCTGAAACCTGATGGCCAGCTGACATCTCCATCACGGACCACTAAGTCCGTCACTGCTTTGTTGCTCAGTCTCTTCGGTCCCCACAAAGCGGGGAGCGGCGTTGCAGATGCCGTACCCACAATGCGGAGATGCTCTGCCCTGCCCTGGCGTAGGGAACGCGCGGGCAATCACAGCCAGCCAAGCCGAAACGGGGAAGAAGGCAGCTAAAGCCCCAGCCACCCCGCGCTATCAGCCTCCACCGCGGGTAGTCAGGGACCGGCTCCGCGCTCAGGGCATGGCAAAAGGAATTCGCTTGGGCTGCTGCTGCGGCGGATGTTTCCTAGCGGCCGCCCGGTGCATGCGGGTCTGAACGTTTGTGTTAATAATGATGATGAGCACTGGAAATACGTCTTTTCAGGAAATAAAGATCAGACCAGACCAGCCACCATGTAAGCTTCATTTCTTTCGCAAGGCAGATTACTTGGGCATGAAATATTGTCACTCTTTACCCCGTGGATGACTGATTCCAGACTTGACCTAGTGCAAGCCAGTGGAAGTGAACACGTCTCTGGTGTAGCTCTGGTAAATGATCGAGCACTGAGAATAAGGAGAGCAGGAAAAATACCATCCCAGTGTTGCTGGATGTGCCTAAGACATTTTTCTTCCTGTGTTTAGCGGGGTACTTTGGATCAGGATGGCGGAGGCCGCGTCCATCAATGCACGGATGACGTACGGCTCTGTAGTGGGTGCGACGTTACCGGCTCGCTCGCGCGCGGTGCGTTGGGATGATTCACTGCAGCTCCCCCGTCCCTTTTATCACCAGTCGGCCCAACCCACAGCTTTTAGAAACCGTCTCTCCAAAGCTTTTCCAGCGTGTTTCAGTTCAGCAAACCCAGATCCGGAACCAAGCTCTCTCCCTGGTGGACACGTTCATACCCGGGGTTTAATGCAGGCTCCTGCTCCATTTACCAGCTACCCCGGCGCCTGCGTTGGGTGGCACCCGCGGCCCGGAGGGAAGAGTGGATGTTGGGTGCTGCGGGAGGGACACAGCTGATGGTAATCTGCATCATTACAAAAAAATTCCATTCCTTTCTTTTTGTTAACAGTATGTGAAACTTGAAATACTTAAAGCTGATTTTAGAAATAACCATTTGGGTTTTGTAATAGATGAGGATCATTCTATTTATTTTTTATCTCACCTGCTCTGTCACCTGATGTCAAAACGCAAAGCTCCCAAAACACCACTGCCAACAGTAACCCAAGCCAAACTGCAGGCAGGAACGTCACAGTGAATTTCTTAAAGATGACTTAGGAATATTATAACTACAGTAACAGTTCTGCGTTATACCATCGTGGGTTGTATTTTCAGGAAAGGAGCACTGAGAGGAGAGGACTGAAGCTATGTTACGATTTCAAGCCATCTGCAGCAAATAAAGATTTCTACGGGACAGGTAAGTGTCAAGCTTTGTAGAGTGGAAACATAGTGTAAATCAAGTCTCCTTGATAAAATGGGTAGGAAATATAAGCGTTTTACGTCTGTCATGGGCAGCTCCTTAGTGGAAAAAAGAGTATAAGAACCCCAAACTCACTCCCCATCTAGCAACTGTCTAACGTTGGGTAAGTGTGTGTTAGTGGTGGGTGCGGGTAGTTTCCTGCTCGGACGTTGTATTCTGGTCTAGCTGCAATATCTGACACCTCCCTGGCTGTTGAAGAGGATGTCGGCTCCGGCACGGCCCCTCAGCTGGTGCCCATAAGCAGCCAGCCCCGATGCCTGGGCTGGGAAGGGCTTTGTCCAGCCAAGCAGAGCTGAAACGGCAAACCCAGCCGTCTGTCTGCCACGCAGGGCTGCGGTGACACCGAGAGGACCTCGGCTCTTGGGACAGATGGAGAGGAAAAGGAGACAGCCAGCAAAAAAGCCACAGTTCCAGCCAAGCAATATGTCCAGTTACCCAGTTTCCCCCTCTCTTTCC
>NW_010562999.1:9567-14114 GCF_000687285.1 Phaethon lepturus
GCGTTATGTGGAACTGAGAAACCCCTCTCAGGACTGGGTTTTTGTCATGTGCAGACTGAAGGGTGATTGACAAACCCAGAAACATCACTGTGTATCTGGGAGTCGGTGACAGACGTTAGAGTCTGATCCCTGCATCCCAGCACTGCAGAGAAAGCTTAAAGCAGAAGACAAGCAACCTGTCTCTCTCTACCTTTTTTTTTTTTTTTAATGACTAAAAATATTCACATTTATCTTAGCCTTCTGTAAATGCCTCTAAAGGCATGCTGAACTTGGGCTTTACAAATTTCCGCAGAATCTCTCGGGAGCAGCAAGAGCCTCCGAAGAAGCAATATTTGGATGGGAAACTTATGTCCTCCAAGCTGGCAAGTTGCAACACTGACACATACCTTCTTGTAGCTGCAAAGCTCTGTGTATAAAGAGTATAAAGTCCCTTCTGCCTTCCCCTCCTTCTCCCCTTCGTTATTTAACAACTGGCTATGATTTACATGGTTCATTAACGCAACGGTAACGCTGACACACACATTCCCAAAAAAGCCAGGAGGTTTATATTTGACCCGGGCCCTCTGTTCACTGCAGATGCCCCAAAGGATTTGAAGAACAGTGATTTGAAGTGATTGCATTGGGTAAGGACATTACACTGTGCAAATACAATTGGGTGAAAGCATTTAATTTTTAAAAAACACAGCTATTGGAGTGCCTTTGAGCCAGTGAAAACAACAGTTTCGCTCCCTTCACGGTCTTGGCTTTTTCTTCTCCCTGAGGACAGAAAAGGGAAGCAGGACCGGTTTCAAACCGGAGAGGTTTCATCAGGTGGCTTGGCTGGGATTGCTCCGAAGTGGCCGCTTCCCCTTCGGGTCCCACCCTGGGGGACTGACATCCCCGGCAGGGTCGCAGCCGAGGTCTGGGGTGTCCCCGTGCTGCTCACCCCCTCCCCAGGCCGCGCGAACGAGCCCCGGTGCTCCCAGCCAGCTTTCCACCAGCGAGCACATCAGGCCAGGGACAAACTATAAAGGTGATTATTCGTCCCCCTCGGGCTGGATTTTTATCGCTCCGTTTTGGTTATTGTGGAGTGAGGGGAAGAAAAGGAGAGGGGTTGAAATGATGACTGCGCAGCAAATGGCAGCATCTCTGCGGATGCGCCGAGTGCCCGCTAACAGCCGCCCGTCGGACACCCGCAAAGGTTTGCTTTGGCGGGGTGTACGACCCCCCTCCTTCCCACAAACGGCTTAACTCCGTCGGCTCCTTGCCCTCGGCAGGCAGGCGCTGAGAACCCAGGGAGCTGGAGCGGGGCAGCGGGAGGGGAGGGAGGGCTCCGCAGGGACCGGCGCGATTCCCGGAGATCCCTTCCTGCTGTGGAGACCACCAGGCTCAGCGGTGGGGTCTAGTGAAAGGAAGCCAGTAAAAACAACTGGAACAGGAGACAAGAAAACGTTTCCCTCTGCAAAGTTTATTGAAGAGTCTCCCAAAAGCAACAGGAGAGGGATGGATCCTTTACTGACAGTAAATAGGTCTGGTTCTACCCCTTCGGGTTTTTTCTTTGCCCTTTCCACCCCAGAGGAGAGCTGGACCCCGACAGTCCTAACCCCACGAAAGCCAGCACACGTTTCTGCACATCCTATGGCCACTCTATCCAATCCTTCCTACTCCCTCTTAAGGTCTTCCATCACAGCTCTTCCCATCTGAGCATCTCCCAGCTATTTACATAGAAAAATAATTATTATGGTTTCTCTTCCTGGCTCCCCAGGCTCCAGGAAACATCGCTGGCTGATTTGGCAGGCGGGAGAGTTTCCTGGGGAAACAAGGCAAAGCAGCCGCCTCGCCTCGCTGCCAGCTCCACCCCCGGGAACACTGGCACCGTCTGAATTTGAGAGGAGGAGAGGGATTTTAAGGATATTTCCTTGGGTTTGCAAAAAAACAGGGGTTGGATCGAGAAAGACCCAAGTTAAAGGCTCCAGGCTTGCTCCCTTGCTCAAACCTTGGCTGCCCATGAGCACCTATAGCTGCTGCCTGGTCACGTACGAAGGGACCCGCGCTCGGAGCCCAGGACGGCGAAGGGTTCTCTGGTCCACTGTGTCTACAAGGAACCAAGACGGGAAGAGTGGAGACAGCGTCCCTGCTTCCCCTGCAACCCTCCGAGCACCGGCTGTCAGCGGAGCTGCGAGGATGCTGACAGGCAGATCCTGGTGGGTCTCCGTGGGGAGCGAGCTCGGGAAGCGCAGGGATTATCCGTAACAGCTTTTGGCTCAGTCTGAAAGGAAGCACTGAAGGCATTGCAAAGCGTTAGAGCAAGGTGAAGACACTGAAACACTTCTCAAAACACCCCTGTGGACCTATTAATTGCAATATTGGATCTTCTGTCTTTTCCGGCAGGTTCCTAGCAATAGGCATGCAGCCAGCTTGGCTGTGGTTTTGTTTATTTTACCAGCTAATGTAGCAGCAGGATCAATTCCAGCTAACAAAGCTGGGAAGGTCAGAAAAATGATGTCCCGTTCCCACGGATAATTTGTGACATACACCGGGTAGACAGTCGTCAGTAGCACAATTAGTCCGGTGCTATGGGAGAGGAATAGGAATGCCTCGCGAGAAAGTGGGCGCAAATCGTGGAAAGCCCATCATCAGAAAAGCAATAAAAGCACATTTTCCCCGTTGATTATCACTGGCCACTGGCTAGGTGGGAAAATCGCACTTGGAAACAAGGCAACACACACAAAAACTGGGCTGCAAGCGTTCCCTGCAGGGCCTCTCCCCCGAGGACTGTAAGCGGCATCGGAGCGGTGCTCATCCGGCAGCGCGCTGCAAATTGCTTCAAAACGTGACTGTCCAAACTGAACCGTCAGCACTTGTTACCAACCCCGTTAAGCTTTAAACAGCACTTGAGCCTTGCTCCTTGCTCATCCACGCTGGGCTTGGCTTAGTTAACACACGGGCTGTGGCAGGCAGGGTCCAGCTAGACCGGGAGCCGCCTGAACCCGAACGCCGGTTCCTGCAGCCCCAGCCCTGCCTGTCTGCCAGGCAGCAGCAGCCTGCTGTGTGCTCCGGCAGGCAAGGGAGGTTTCTCCTGGGGGGGGAGAACAAAAAATCAAGAAAAAAGAAAAGGGCGGGAGTAGGCCAAGAACAAATGGAAATGGATTAAAAAATTCAGGTTTTGCTTTTTCCAGTAGCTTGAATGGGATTTCACCAGGTGCCACCTTCCCGTGGTCCCCGTGAGCGCTGGGTTCTGCAGGTCGGTGTTTGCCATGCACAAACTCTTCCCTTTTATCTTCTTGCCTTTCTTTCATTTTTAAATACGCAAATACATCAGAGGAGTGCTCCAAACCCCTGACTACAAATAGATCTGAAGGGCCTTTGAGCTCTTGCGAGGCTCCTGCCTTACCCTGAAAAGAAAAAACCGCAAACGCGCGGCTGCTGTGCATTCCCCCTGCTGCACCCCCACGCTGGATGCAGCATGAGGTCCAATCCTGGCTCCCAGCAGCTCCTGCCTGTATCCTCCCAGCCCCAGCATCATTCCATTCCATTCCATTCCATTCCATTCCATTCCATTCCATTCCATTCCATTCCCCCAGCGCTGGCACCTGCCTGCAGGGAAGAGGTTCCCGGGGTGCAGGGCAGCGCATGCAACGGTCCCCACTTTCCATCCTTCTCCGGGGTGGGTTCGGCTCTGTCCCGGGCAGGGATTTTGGGGAGGAAAGCGCTGGGTTGATGAGCTGAGCGAGCAGAGGGAATGTGGGGCTTCAGGTTGGAAACACTGAGCATGAGTCATAATTCTCAAGAAATGGAACACACACACAAAAAAATGTGCCAGCTGGGAAGCACGGTGGTTTTGAAAATCTCTGACTGGCTCTGATTGAAGTATTGAATGGAAAAACCTGAATGAAGGCGCCGAGGCCCTAATTTGGCTGAGCACACGGGGCTTTGTGCTACGGGGATTCAGCGCCATAGCGGGACGAACCCAAGGCAGCAGAGCTGGCCCGGGGACACTCTCCAAAAACACAGGTGATTCCCGTTATTCCCAATATTGCATTCCTCTCCACATTTAACACCTTGGCCAACTTTTTTTAGTTTACCCCATTTCTATTATTCACTCTGCTTTAGATGCTGGAAAATTGAGGCGCACAGGGAATTTGGGCTGTTCCCCGGGCAAGGGGAGGGGAGACCCAGCCCCACGCAACCCCACGCGGGGCCGGGGGCTCTCCTCCCCTATTTATTGCACTCCATCTGTTTACCACTAGGAACTTCAAAAATGCTAAATGCTCAGAAGGAGATTTCAGTCTGGATTTGATCCCCAGGCTGACCTGTGGTGTACAGTTTAATAAGGCTGTTTTACGTATGCCGTACCCTAAATCTAAAGGTCAGGGGGTTGGTGGCCATAAATATTCAATCTGCACAGATTGGGTCTTTTAAAGCTCCTTTTAAGTATTTATGACAGCGCTTCCATGGCTGCAGGAAAATGTTGTAACAGTATTAAAAGAAAAAAAATCTTTCTGTATCTAAAAGCTCAGCGTGAGCCATTTTCATATATTATGCATCACTAAGTGCTGTTTATGGCC
>NW_010563000.1:0-216 GCF_000687285.1 Phaethon lepturus
CCAGGGGAGGGAAACCTCAGTCCATCCCACTTCTACCAGTTTGATACCAGTGCCAGCAATATATGCCCACAGCCTGGAGAAGGATCATGGATCAGGAGGAGAGCACCAGCAGAGCATCACAAAGGAATTCCAGCCAGTCCAGTCAGTAAGTCAGCTTCATCAGGGAATCAGCTTAAATGTCTCTATGCAAACTCACGTAGTATGGGGAATAACCAG
>NW_010563001.1:0-1831 GCF_000687285.1 Phaethon lepturus
AGGGGGAGAGGGAGGGTCCTTTCCTGGATGTGGGGTGCAGGTCAACCGTTAAAACTAATCCCTAAAGAGATAGGATCGCTATAGGGGACGTTGGCAGAAGCAGTAAGAAGAGCAACTAATAATTAATTAAACAGGATAATTAATTAAGCCCATCCCTGCCCCAGTGCTGAGACCCAACACAACTCAGTGCATGAACCAGAGCTGACGAAACCCAAAGCTTTGGCTCCCCGAGCGGGTCCCGAATGGCCTCTCGATTCCTAGTGAACGCTTTGCCCCATTTAATACAGGGTATTGGGGGATTAGTAATCCCAAAAGCTCCCAAACGGGTTCGGTCTGTTTGCATCGCACAGCACGCGGGGATTTCCCGGCAGCACATGGGTGTTACGAAAAATCAGGGAGTTATTAAAAAAAAAAAAAAGAAAAAAAAAAGAAATAACTAAATGTTGGAGGACGCGGAGCAGATAGAGCAATAAATTCCCAGATTATCAGGCCATCAAACATTTTTTTTTGCTTCGCTTTATATTACACAAAGAAGTGACAGCAATGCTGCTGGAACAGGTAAAGCTGCTTTATTTTTAACTGAGTTGCGTTTTTATCGACTCGGAGGAGAGCTTTGTCCTGAAGCCAGGCGCTGTAATCTTGTTTTATTGCCGCCCGAGAAGGCCTTTTGTGATCTTGTGATAGGGGCAAATTATTTTCCCTGAGCTACCGCTTACAAAATACCTTGCTCTTTGCATTATTCGGGGCTTTTTGGGGGTTGGGTGGTTTTTTTTGTCTTTTGTTCTTGGCAAAACTCCCTGCTCGTCTACCTGGAGGGCGAAGTAATTGAGCTGCCAGCGGAAATAAATGGGCAGCGATTTCCCGGTCCCGTAACGAAGTGATGCTCCGGTCCCGGGCGGTGACGGAGGAGGGAGCGGGACTGATCCACGCAGCTGGTTGGGAACGCCGTGTCCCCGGCACCGAGCATCCCCCTCCCCATAGCGCACCCCAACGCCCCCCGGTACCGGATTTTCCCCCTGCCTGACCTCTCTCCCTTTGCCTGGCAGGAATTTCTTGCGACGGGTGATGTTTGCCGGCGGCTCCGACGGTCCTTATGCCAAAGCGATGAGGGGACAGATCACCCTGTCCCAGGTGAGCCCTCGGGTACCGGCCGTGGAGCGTCGCCGGCGACTCGGGTGGGACTCGACGAGGAGCCGGGGGGAGCAGGCTCCGGGACGGGCTGTGCTTTATTTTTGGGGGGGTGGATGGGATGACCGCGTGGGTGTTTTCCAGCTCTTTTCGGAGATGGAGGAGGGTTGCAGGCAGCACGCCTTCGCCTCGGGCATCGCCCTGCCGCCCAACTTCTCCATCGCGCGTGCCTTCGAGGAGATGGCGGCCAAGGGGATGGTCAATGCCCCCCTTCTGCGAGCAGCGAGGGTGCTGCGGAGGAACGGTGGGTGCTAGGGGGGCTTTTGGGCGAGGAGTGCTGGAGTGAGGGTGCTGCTCCCCTCCCGAGCAGGTGCCACGGGGTCCTGGTCAGTCCCACCACGGGATCATGGTTGGTCCCGTCACGGGGTCCCTCCTCAGTCCCTCATCATCATCAAAGCCCTTTTTCAGCATCTCAACATTGTGTTCAAAAGACGTGTGGACGTGGCACTTCGGGACAGGTTTAGTGGGCGTGGGGGTGTTGGGTTGATGGTTGGGCTTGATGATCTTAGAGGTCTTTTCCAACCTTAATGATTCTGTGATTCTGTGATCTCTAATTGGATATTCTGAGCCCTGCTCCCCAATACATCAGACAGGCTGTCACCCAGCCAGCAATTAGCAGGGTGCCGTAGCCCTTTGCCCCACA
>NW_010563001.1:1872-3076 GCF_000687285.1 Phaethon lepturus
GTCCGCGTGGGCTCGGTGTGCCCAAGCTCCGGCTCACTGCCCGCTTGCATTCGGTGGGTCGAGCCTTGCTTTCCTGGAAGTACCAATTGGGCATAAGCCCCTGCGGAACACCCTTCTATCTCCTGCTGGGGTGTCCTGGTCTAGACAGGAGACATGGGAGATTTTGGACTGGGAACGTCTGAGAAACATGGCTGGGGAGGAGAGGTGAAATCCAACGCTTGTGGGAGAACCGGAGTGGGAAAACCAGCGCTCCCCGCTCCTCGCTTCCCTAGGATTTCAGACCTGCGTCCTCACCAACAACTGGGTGGATGACAGCGCCGGGCGGCTCTTCACGGCCACGCTGATGAACCTGCTGCGTCGCCACTTCGACCTGGTGATCGAGTCCTGCCGGCTCGGAGCGCAGAAGCCGGATCCCCAGATCTACACCTACGCCCTGGATGCTCTGCAGGCGAAACCTCAGGAGGTACGACCATCACCCCAAAAACAGGGCACGGAGCGTCCTTCCAAGCACCCAAAGTCCTTGGCCAAAGCCAGTGGCCACCCTTCCCCAGAGTGCTGAGCCTGGCTCTCGCTGGTGTATCTCCAGGTCATCTTTCTGGATGACATCGGGGAGAACTTGAAGCCGGCCCAGGAGATGGGAATGGCCACCATACTTGTCAGGGACACTGAAACCGTCCTGAAGGAGCTGGAGGAGCTCTCGGGTGTCCAGGCACGTAGTGGTCGTCTGGGTCGGCTCTCCTGGGGATCCCTGTCCGCCTGAAACGCATGGCTGTCCCACCAGCAGCAGCGTGGTGGGGATGTCCCATGGAGCTCCAGGCTCGCTCAGGAGCTCACCCTGTGCTCCTCACCCCACAGCTTCTCACCCAAGAAGAGCCGCTGCCGACTGCCTGTGATCCATCTGATGTGACCCACGGATACGTGCCCATCCGGGTAGGGTGGAGGGGGCTGCTTCAGTGACAAGGTGTCCCTGGGCTTGGCAGGGCTTGGGCGGGGGAGGTCCTGGGGAGGGTGTTGGGCCCCGTGCCAAGGATGTGCCAGCCGAGGGGTGGCTTGTTGGGTTGTCCACCCTCCTGCGTGGGGTGCGCTGGGGGGGATGCTGAGCTGCCCCCAACATTCAGGTCTTCTCCATCCACCCCAGGGGCTAAAACGTGCGCGTGTGGCTCCTGGATGCCGGGCTGGAGGGGGTGGTGGGCTCCCACGCCTG
>NW_010563002.1:0-7797 GCF_000687285.1 Phaethon lepturus
CAACATCCACAGCCTTTCCCTCAACCACTAAGTGGATCACCTGGTCATAGAAGGAAATCAGGTTAGTCAAGCGGGGCCTGCCTTTCATGAACCCATGCTGGCTGGTCCTGACCACCTGGTTGTCCTGGACATGCCACATGATGATGCTTAAGATGATCTGCTCCATAGGCTTCCCTGGCACCAAGGTCAGACTAACAGGCCTGTAGCTCCCCAGATCCTCCTTCTGGCCCTTCTTGTGGATGGGCATCACATTTGTTAACCTCCAGTCAACTGGGATCTCCCCAGTTAGGCAGGACTGCTGATAAATGATTGAAAGTAGCTTGGTGAGCACTTCCACCAGCAGCCTCCATACCCTTGCGTGCATCCCATCCGGCCCCAGAAGTTTGTGTGTGTCTAAGTCGTGTAGCAGGTGGCTAACCATTTCCCCTTAGGTTATGGGGGCTTCCTTGTGCTCCCCTTGCCTGTCTTCCAGCTCCAGTGGCTGGGTACCCAGAAAACAACTGTTCTTACTGTTAAAGACTGAGGCAAAGAAGGCACTAAGTACACCCACCTTTCCTCATCCCCCCACATCTAATCAAGGATGGAGATTCTCCTTAGCCCTCTTTTTGTTGCTAATGTATTCACAGAAACATTTTTTATTGTCTTTTATGGCAGTAGCCAGATTAATTCGGGCTTTGGCCCTTCTAATTTCCTCCCTGCATAACCTCATGACATCCTTGTAGTCCTCCTGAGTTGCCTGCCCCTTCTCTTTTTTTCCTGAGTTCCAGCCAAAGCTCTCTGTTCAGCCAGGCCTGTCTTCTTCCCCACTGGCTCATCTTTCAGCACATCGGGACTGCCTGCTCCTGCACCCTTAAGATTTCCTTCTTGAAGAATGTCCGGCCTCCTGGACTCCTTTGCCCTGCAGGACTGCCTCCCAAGGGACTCTGGGCTAAAGTCTGCCCTCTGGAAGTCCAAGGTAACAGTTCTGCTGACTCCCCTCCTTACTTCTCCAAGAAGTGAAAACTCCATCATTTTGTGATCGCTATGCCCAAGACAGCCTCCAGCTGTCACATCACCCACCAGTCCTTCTCTGTTCACAAACAACAGGTCCAGCTGGGTGCCTTCCCTAGTTGGCTCACTCACCAACTGTGTCAGAAAGTCCTTTCCACTGCATTGTATTTCCAGCAGAAGTCTGGTAGAGTGAAGTCCCCTGCAAAAAAACAGGGCTAGCGATTGTGAGACTTCTCCCAGCTGCTTATAGAATATTTTGTCTGCCTTTTCATCCTGGTGGGGTGGTCTATAACAGACTCCCACCATGATATCTGCCTTTTTGGCCTTCCCTCTGATTCTTACCCATAAACATTCAACCCTATCATCACCATTGCCAAGCTCTAGACAGTCAAAACACTGCCTAACATACAGGGCTACCCCACAACCTCTCCTTCCATGCCTGTGCCTTCTGGAGAGTTTATAGCTATCCACGGCAGGACTCCAGTTGTTTGAGTCATCCCACCATGTTTCTGTGATTGCAACTATATCATAATTTTCTCACTGCACAATGGCTTCCAGCTCCTCCTGCTTCCTGCCCATGCTGTGTGCATTGGTGTAGGCCTAACATACAGGGCTACCCCACAACCTCTCCTTCCATGCCTGTGCCTTCTGGAGAGTTTATAGCTATCCACGGCAGGACTCCAGTTGTTTGAGTCATCCCACCATGTTTCTGTGATTGCAACTATATCATAATTTTCTCACTGCACAATGGCTTCCAGCTCCTCCTGCTTCCTGCCCATGCTGTGTGCATTGGTGTAGATGCACTTCAGTCAGGTTATTGATCCCGCTGCTTTTTTGGAGGGGGAGAAGCCCTAATTCCTCATTCTCACATGCTTCCATGGTTTCTAACATGGAAATGACCTTTGCATCTTCACTGTCACATGGCTCTCCATCCCCTACCTCCACTGAGGTGACAGACCAAACGACCTCAGTAGCACACCATCCCTCAAACATTGCTGTGCTGCCCCCAGGCTTATCTCTAGCGAGCCTGGTTTTATCCCTTTCCCCCTTCAAAATGAGTTTAAAGCTCTTTCAATGAGCACTGCTAACTCCTGTGCTAAGATCCTTTTCCCCCTTTGAGACAGGTGTAGTCCATCTGTCACCAGCAGGCCTGGTGTTGTGTAAACCAACCCATGATCAAAAAACGCAAAATTCTTCCGGTGACACCAGACTCAGAGACAGGTATTGATCTGCTGGCTCATCCTGTTTCTTCCCTCTTCATTCTCTGCAACTGGAGGGGTAGAGGAGACCTCTACTTGTGATCCTGATCCCTTAACCAGTTGTTCCAAGACCCTGAGGTCTCTCTTGATTGCCCTCAGACTTCTTGTTGCAACTTCGTTGCTGCTGACCTGAAAAATCAATAATGGATACTAATCCCTGCCGTACCACGGTAGGAAGCTTTCTCTTCACGTCTTCAGGAGGGATCTTTCACATCACCAGGGAGGGAGCAGACTTCCCTAAGAAGTGGGTCCAGTCTGCGTATTAGGTCTTCTGTTCCCCTCAGGAGAGAGTCTTTTATGAAAATGACTCATCTATTTTATTTTATGGAAGTGGTTTTGATGCAGTGCATAGGCCAACTTAACCTCAGCGACACCTCTAAGCTAGTTGAACCATCATCCTCACTATTGTTCGGTTCCAGTTGCAGAACCTCATACCTATTACACAAGGGCAGCTGGTAAGGTGGAGTAGTCACTGAGGAGACATACCTGCTGCGGTCAGGCAGGAACTTAGGGGAAGCTTCACCAGGAGGAGGGCAGTGCAGCACTAGAAATGGCTGCTGAGGGAGTCTGAGGATTCTTCACCCTTGACAGTTTTCAGGGCTTGGTAGAAAAATCCATGGCTGACCTGCTTTAACTTCACCAATAGTCCTGCTGTGAGTAGGAGGTTGGACTGGAGACCTCCAGAAGTAGTTCTAGCCAGTACTTCCATGATTCCATGATTCACTGGATAAACTTCAGGAGCCACCTATGAGAAGCACTGCTGATGAGAAGCAATATATTAGACCTAGGTATTATTTTCTCAGACAACTGGTACTTAGGCAATTAAATACAACTTTGCAATGAATGAAGAAGTATGGTAATGCTTAAATGCATGAAGTACATTTCTTCAAACTTTTAAGTCACAACAGCTTTGAGGAAGAGCATCAAATTTATAACTAGATGAAGCACAGAGACTCTAACTAAAAGAAGATGAAAGGACCTTTGTTCTCTGGTACAGCCTCAAGTGCTATGCTTTCAATGTTTCTCAATGTTGCTGAGAAAAAAGTCCGATTTCTCATCAACAGTTTTGTTAGCACTTGTGGTAAAATCTCTCTAAATCAGGGTGAACATTGCCCTTATAACCCTCAGTTATAAGAAACAGTTAAGTTCATTGTGGGACCAGGTAGCTGAAACTACCATAGCTTTCCTTCCAACCACCAGCAGACGTCACTGTCCAAAACAAGGGCACCTGCAAGACACATGGGTGAAAGGGTTTTACTGGCTATTGTTTTGTGATCAGTTGGGTGTCTGTGAGAGAGAGACAAAAAGATCAAAGGAAGAGACAGATGGTGACAGGGAAAAAGCCAACAACACAGACATAACAAGGGCCAGGAATGTGCCTCCGAGAAAAACTAAGAGAAAAGGGAAAAAGAGCTTTTACATGAAGTGTTTAATGGAAAATAGACTTGAGCTGTAAACAGAGGCCATGCCTCTTCTGCAATTCTTTCTATGTGAAGAAAAAGAGGGCTTTGTACTTTCTTTGCAATTAAATGGGATTGCATCAGAGAAACCTCATTTCAGAAAACATCAATTTCTCTTCCTAGCTGGAAGAATCCTTGTGACCCAGAGTTTTTATTTAGATATTTACCCAGCTCACGTAAGTTTATACCCGGTCACCTAGGAAAGTGAGTATTGCTCTATTTATCCCTCAAACAGCACACCCAGCTCAGCAGTCAGTCAGTTATGTTTCTAACGTGCCTATTGCTGTAACACTGGAAGAGCTGCGGTTCAGGAGGGTTTCGGACAAGCTAGCGAAACTCTCAGGTAACAGGACAGGAATCAGCAACGCAAGGCAGAACACTAGTGGGTGCTCATTTGAGTGGCTTCTTTCTCATCTTGTGCTTATCTTGTTTTTGTCAGAGTGAGTCCTGAGGAAATGCTGGCACTGCCAGACCTGGAAAAGGGCTGAGCCCACTTGCCATAATACTGACAGTCTGACTTTCTGCAATGAAGGTGGAAAAGCCCTCTTCCTATTTGGGAAGTTGACTAAACTGGGGAAATTGTCTATTTCCTCATTTATACACCTTTTACTCTACTAAACATCCACACGATAGAGCTAGCAAGATGAGAATTTGGAGGAATTTGTAGATGGCAAGACATATGCATACATGCCTTTAGTGTACCCACATGGCACAGAAAGGATGGCATGTTAATGAGATGAGCAGGTTATTCCACCTTTTGTTTTCTTCTTGCACTTCAACGTGACTTACACTTGCCTTATTTCCTGCATGCTGTTCAAAACCTGCTCTGAAGACAGTATCCTTCATTTCCATATGGGGTTTTCTTTGAGCACACAACTCCCTCACAACGGAGAGCTTCACAGAGAACGTCCTGCACAGTATCACATCGAAGTGAGGGGGTTTGGCAGTATCTCTTCACGCTGAAAGCTGGTGGGTCCCAAGAAGATTAAGGCCAAATGTAAACATGTTGGACACGATTTTAAATTCCCCAAATCAGATTTTTGGAATAATATTTTGTGTTCGGAACACAGCTCCCACTGACTTCAGCTACAGCTGTGAAAGTTCAGCACGCCTACAAGTCCTGCACCAAGAATAAAAGCAATGTAAAATTATTGACAGCTTCTGAAAAGATTGGCTTGAGTGACTCAGCTATCATCACATGGGAGCTGTGTGACAGAAAAAGGGACATTATCCAATTCTCCAGGCTAGTACATCACTCCCTTGCCATACGCTCCCTTCCCAAATTCTGTTTCGTTCTCTATACTGCTTCCCATTTCCACCAATGAAGTGGGAAGGAGTCTTATAGTGTCTTTAATTGTATAACTATGGTCAGCTCCTGTAACGTTCCATACTACTTATAGAATGAATCTTGTCATGAAAGACAACCTGCATAAATACAGGAAGTACCGAAGTTTTCAGCCTTAAAAACATTTTCTTCAGTTGGCATGTATTTTGCTTGTTTTTCAAAAAGAGGAACAGATTCTCTTGTGTGACACTGTGTTGCCATTCACAGGGGCTATCAGGAGGTAAACGGGGCCTTTAAATGCACTGCAGAGATCTCTGCTGTCTGGCTAATGGCATGACAGAAAAAGGTGATAGGTGTCAGAGACCACCACCGGGGAGCTGGGACACGCAGCGTGACTGCCTGGCTCATTTCTCCACCATCCTCGTCCTAGTTCTCTCAGCCTTGTTGGGTCCTTATCCTCTTTTCCCTCAGCCAGAGTAGATATAGTACCCTTGGCAGATCTACAGCTACTCAGCCAGCCATAGTTTCTCCCCTTCAAGTTCCAGTTGTGGGTTTTGATTTGAAACTCCTCATTTTTCCTTTAGAAAGTCCTTAGTCAACAAAAGAATCTTTTTTCCTGTTGCTTCATTCTTAGCAACAACTAACAACTTTACACAAAATTTCCAGGAGAAATCAGTCCAAAGCAGACCCTTAACACTGGAGTGGTAAATGGTTCAAAAATTATAAGTGACTAAAAAACTGGAAATATTTCAGGAGACAAGAATAAGTCTGTCTCCAATATCAATAAACGTTGGTTGTATAAAACCTTCCCTTGCATCTCCAAGTGTTTACACACCCTGTACTGATGATAGTTATGCTAATATGAGGCATTAAAAAAACCCAAAAAACAAATCAGCCACAAGATAAAGCATTAAAGACTGTATTAAAATTCTCACCCAAGGGTATTCATGATTTGGCCTTAACACTGGATTATTAGTTGCCTGTAAATATCACGTGCTGCGTTACCTCCTGCCACACAGTCTCAAAACGAGCTGGACTTGCAAAACAAAAAGGCACCTCTACAGAGTATCCTACTCAAAGCATCTCTACTTCAGACAGTTGCTTCCAGACACCTTGTGAAAAACACCCAATTATCTCACCTCCCTGAGCTGCAAAGAAGGAGAGGAAGGAACAGTCCTGACAGCTATTTCAACTGCCCCATCAACCCACCCCTAACCGATCCCCAGCATTTGCTGGGGTTTCTGGCCCTGCTCCCGTACAAAAGGAGAAGAGGAAGGAAAGCAACCAGTTTCTACATGTTACAGTCCATGTGGGTTAACACCCTTCTGGGAAGGGAGATACCTGGGAGAACTTGTCCTGCAAGTCAGGTACAGAGTATGTGATGAATGACACTCAAAAGACCAGCCCGAAAGTCCTTAAATTCGAAGTGTTACAGCCAGTCTTTATCTGGGAACGTTCTGTAAAATTTTGTTGATTTTAGGGAAAGTGGAAGGCACCCTTGCTCTTTGCTTGCTGCTAGGCTTTCAGCTGCCACCTGTGATAGACACTCGAGGTCTGACATTGCACGGCCACGTTTTTTGCTGTAGACACCATTTGCCTCCAGCCTGCTGTTTTCATTTTGCTTGTGTTTCTTTTCTTTCAGGCTGAGGAGAAGCTGGGTAAGAGATGTTTGTTTTGGGAAAAGAAGAAAGACGACTACTCTTGGAATCGTTAAAAAAATGCAATGCAGGTTTCAACAAAGAGACACTTTAAAGAAAGCTAAAGAGCTCTATAGAGGGTCTCTTCTTCTTTTTCTTTCTTTTTTTTTTTTTTTCAGAAAACAAAGTTGATGGAAACAGCTGGAGACTGTAACTTGGAAAATCGAGAGTTAGACGAATAAAACTTCCTGTTTTCCTCTCCTATCCCAACCTGCAGGGGACAGGGGTGGGGGGTAACCTCTTCAGCCCCTTTTCAAAACAGATGTTGGATTCCCAAAGGGTTCAGGTTTGGACTTTTTTTTTTTTTAAACAAAAATATCAGTTATTCTTTTGTACACTGCTCTAGGCTCTTCAGCTCAGCTTGTCACACGTAAGTAAATGTGGCAGATTCCACTACTTAACTCTGATTAGCACAAAAAATTGCTGTTAGCAAACCTTAATCTTTAAGGCTGCTATATACCATTGTTTTCAACTCCCTGCTTCAGCAGAGCTTTCTTAGCTCAGTATCTTGCCATTAGCTCCTGTTATCCTATTCACTAGTGCTACAATTCACTGACTGTGAAAACACAGTTGTAAAATTCAGCTTGTGAAAGCTCTTACCGCAGGTAAAAGGACTTCATTCTGCATAATTTCCCAACCTCTTTTCAGTTATCCCTTTGGGTGCACAAGCTGAGACACTTCAAGGCTCATAAAGATAAAAACGTACTGCAGTGTCTCAGATCAAGCACCCAAAATTTAGGTTTTATTATTTTTGGTTTTATACCGGTTTAAACGCAGGTGCACCACAGCTAAGAGGGGCCGTGGAAAAAAGTTGTCTTGGCTGCTTCCTCGGCACGTTCCACTACAAGAGCAGTGAAAACATCGCTAAACCCCGTCTAAAACGGCAACATACAAATCCATAAAAATGAGTGGAACCAGAAGATCTCATTGCTATTCCTAGCAATGCTATTGACCTCTGAGATCCTGGCCAAGTGACTCAACTCCTCCACATCCCCACTCTCCGCAGCTGTGAAGGGGACATACTGACCCTTCGGTAGGACATGTTGAGATTCCTGCCCTAAAGCTTTAGTTTTGTCATGAACATGAAGCAGGGGCCTAAAGTCAGC
>NW_010563002.1:7828-17327 GCF_000687285.1 Phaethon lepturus
GTCTCAGTTCAAAGATTTTGAATACTCAGCTCCTGCTGCAGGAAGCTGTAACTATTTTATAACACAGACCCATTGTATCATTATGGTTTATATGGCTTAATCACGGAATTTAGTAATTTAATTTTTGATGGCTTATTTTTATTAATTTCCAATGATACTGTGAATGCTACAAATGAAGATGGCTACAGACTTCTAACATATTCTGTGATGAGAAGATTTTTCTTGGGTTTTTTTATTCATAACACCTACATCAGCGCTATCTCTATTTCTGCATCCCTGTTACTGAATCCTCACTTTGGCAATTAACGTGTTTATTATTCATCACCCCAAGACTACATTTAATTTGTAAGGCCAGGCATGTGTTCAGAGTAAGAAGCAACTATGAAGGACTGATTTTAAAACAGAATTAAAACACACTTGCCATCATGTAGAGGTTGTGTCCAGATACAGTACTGCAGAGTAGTTGTATGCAGCCTCACATTGCTACGTTCTTCTCTTCACTACATCCTCCAGGAAACACCTGGAGCCCAAACAATATGCTGTTTTAGTGTACAAGACATTTGTTTGAATTACATCTAAAATTTTAAATAAAGATCTCTTAAATCCCACATGTATGTATAAGATCCTCAAGCTGCAAAACATACAAAAGAAATGTAGAATTTCCTGGCAATGCAGTGGTCAGGGTAGCAATGACAAGAACCAAGCACATTTTAACATTGAACATATACAACAGAGCAAAGGCATCACCTGTAGCCACAATCTGCAATGGGAAAAAGGTAAAATCAATACAAGCTGAGGAACCATTCCTTATGTTTTGCCAGTATCCAGTGAATAAGCAGTGATTTTCTTTTTTGTTGTCAGGGACGTCTTCTAGTTTAACTCTAAGATCTAAATCCTCATGCATACCTGTATCTGAAAGTTTATGTTTGTTATTTGGGCCCTTGGGTCGTAAAATGTTTTACTTGAGGCCCACAGTCAGGCAAACTTTTTCCTTATTTCATTCAGCCATATATTCTGGCTCACTATTTTTTCCTTCTGCATCCAGATATTTGCTGGCCTCAGCTCTGGAACTGGCTGGGCTTTTTGTTTCTCAGCTGCCAGACACTGTTGATTATGTACCAATTCCATTTTCACATGAAAGAGTATTTTAAGAATAAACCTCATGTTGTTTATTGTGATATGTACTGAGAGGAGTGAAGGAAACGGCAAAACACTGTCTCTCACCTTTATGCATTTAAATTCTCTTTGGTACCTAGAGCAGATGACAGGAGCTGCTCTTTGCCATCTCCTTTCTGTAGGATAGAGTGGGTGTGAGATATTTCCGACTCAAAGTGATATGGGACCAAAGCCAGTTATTTTGGGGCCCATGGCACTCACCAAAGCTGCTCCCTGTAGTTGGAGATACCAGCAGAGTTGGGCGTGTACCGTTTGGGCCAGGGAGCCTTGTTGGCATCAATGATCACTCCACTTTCCTGCAAGCACATGGATCTCACTGTCCTTCTCCAGCTGAGGACATGTCTCTGAGTCACTCTTCTCTCTAAGAAAAAGCAAGTGGTTTGATTTACAGTTTTGGCTTTCAGGGATGTAAAGGACCCTTGCTCCTCCTGCTGTGGTGAGGGAGCTCCCACTAGATGAGTGGCCATCAAAAATGGACACCCATGCTGAAATTGCCCTATGTGCACTTGCAAACAAGCAGCAGAGGTTACAAATGCCCTAAAGTATTTCTGTACCTTCAGTCTTACTTATTTCACACAAGCATGAACCAACATGGATTAACCAGAGCATGGGGTGCAGCAGAGATGTAGGTTCACCTCTCTAACCCAAAACACTAGCCAGAGCAAAATGCACATTTACATTTCACGATGCGGCTGGAGCCATGCAGCTCTTCCCCGGCCACCTCAGGGCTGCCAGGGTGCTGCCAGCCTTTCTGTGCATCACTGAATTGTTCCTGCTGCTCTCAGCACCTTCAGGATACTTGAGGTTGTGCAATGGTAGAGCAGCAGCTTGAATTGTTCTCTCTGCACTAGATTTTTACGTGAAATTTTGGGCTGAGGCAATAGTGTCATTGGAGCCACCTGAAGATTTCACATAAAAATTAGAGTATTATTACAGTACTACACACACGAGGCACATTTGCCCAACGGTTGCTTTTCCACTTTTCTTGAAACAAAAGAAGAAAACATCACACTCACATCAGATAGAGAAGGTAGCCACTGCTTTTAGTACTGCAGCAAAGTGTTGCTTCCAACAGCACAGGGTATTTCATCTCCTTGTGTAGCTCAGAAATGTCCTTCCCCTGACTGCCTAATCACTTATACAGAGCACAGCACCATTTGCAACGTTCCTCAGAAAATGCATCGGTGTTGCCCTCCACCTTGTCCATAAGAAATCTTCCCTGAGACAGCGCTAGTATGGGACTGACGCGCTCTCCTCTAATCACAGCCGGAGCTAATGAGGTAGCAGCCTGGGGCTACACTAAAAGGCCAGTGTGTGACATGTCTGCTGACTGGACTACGTTCACTTACAAATAGGCTGGATTTTGCTCTAATTTAGTCCATTCATCTGGCTTTGAGCAAGAAAGTTAAATGGTTTATCATCCAGTGCCGGACTAGGAATACCACAAATGTCTAAGGAAATAAATTGGCAGGGAGGATTCTGACTCATTAGGAACTTGCATTCCTGGGTAAATAAAATTCCCGAAAATCTCATTGTGTTGCCATATGTTTATGTAAGTCAACGCTGGGGGGATTTGTTTTGGGGGAAGTTCCCTTTCAGATGACACACAACAAGGTCAATCCATGAGGGAGAGCTATAAACAAGTCAAAGGTTTTCATTTCTTTTCAGAAGACAGAAAAGACACCAGAGGCGACCTTATTTCCCTAAGAAAGGGTATAGGCTTATAAGCCTAAAGAGAAAATGCAAATACTTGGGGAAATAGACTGAAAGATTCCTGTCTGTCTGTTGCAGCCAGAGCAAAAACGCAATGGAAATGGAAAGACACTCACCAAATTCAATAGGCTTTGATGTAGGTCTGTATATTTTTTTCTAGATTTGGATGCAAATTTATATAATTGAACAAAGTTATACCATCAATTCAGGACAGAACTTACTGCAGAAAAGTATATTGGAAAAAAAATAATGCTGTTTCAGCTTGACTAAGTTTATTTAGCCAGTGATTAAAGGTCATTACAAGTGATTTGCCAAGGACACTTGAGGGAGGGAAGTACTTGGGTAAACTTCGGTGGGATTTGGGCACAGAAAATTAGACTGATATGAATGCCAGCTCAAAATGCAATATGAACAGAAACAGTTAAAAATAATCTGCTGAATTATCAATAACATCCGAATCATAAACTGACATTCAGAGAATAAAATACCTAATGATGACAGAGACTTTGAGATGACAGACATCCTGATAAATGGTGTGAAGATGAAGAACAGAGGGATATTTAAAAATCGATCACCAAGCTGTGCAGGGAGGATTTATTTCCCCATAAAGACGTGTTAAAAATACAAATATATCTGTGGGTTTATGTTCCCTAACCTCCTAATCAAGAAAGTACTGAGTGCACAATATTTAAGAATATCAAAGCATAGATATAGCTGGCTTCAACTCCACACATAGGTGCTGCAAATACAGGGACAGTCACATGGAGCAGCTGTTACCGAGTTACCCGTTAGCAACGCACAAAAATGGGTTCAGGACACACAAGAGTTGAGCCACAAAGCAAAACGCACTGCAACTTAAATGCTTTCAGCACGTTCATCAAACTGATTGGGGTTGTCTTAAGCCACATAAAAGGAGAGCTCAAAAATGAGGAAACTAATGAAAGAGGAGGTCAGAACTGAGGAGAGGAATGGTTTTGAACTGTCTGTGGAGCCCCAGTAAAAGACATTGTGCTCACATTCAAGAAGTCAGGGCAGAAATAAAGTACATGTGCACCATTGAACTCGGTCCCAATGACATTAACTGCAGTTCTGATAATCACCACAGTAAGCAAGTCCACAATACATGGTCATATCTCAGGCTTGAAACACTTCATTTTTCCATTTCCAAAAATCCTTGACCGTTTCTGGGTTACTACACCAGCCAAGGCACAGAGCAGGGTGTCTTCTCACAACCAGAAAATGATGAGCCACAACCCTGCCACGGGGCTGGAGTTTGGGTGCTCTCATTCCCGCTGTCCCAGTGCTGCAGATTCACCCAGGCAGGGGTGGTGTGGCCCCCCTGGCCCCGAGGGGTGTCCTGCACCCCTTGGGACTGATTTCAGTGAGGTGTTCTTTGAAGAGCGACCGGTCAACAGCACCTTTGAAGAACAGCACACGTTCTTCCAGAGGACCTGGGCAGCATCTCAGGAGAATGCAGTTCTCCAATAGAACCTCCAAAAAGCTGTTTCATCAGGGGAGAAAATAGGACACCCCTGAGGAAAGTGCTCAGCTTCTGCTGACAGGATAAAGTTTCTGGATAAAAGACTAAAAGCTTCCAGAGTCTCCAAAAATAATAATAAAACAGATCCAGCTCAAGCCTTGGAATCAGATACAGAATAAGAAGGCTGCTGGGGTCTTCAAAATGGCTTCAGAGAGCACAATTTGTGGAGCTCAGCTCATTTTAGTGGGTTCAAGTTCTGGGTGGAGATGTCTGATCACCATGGGAAACCTCATTTTGTTCTGTTTTGATCGACACATTCACAAATATGGAGACACCAGTCTTATGCAAGGGGTTTAATTAAGGAGGATCAGTACAGTCAATAAAACCTGGTGGTCTTTGGTACTGTATTCTGGATCTTTCAGCCAAACTGAGTCAGAGCTATTTCATCAGAACAGTCTCCCTTTTGTTCTCAAACAGAGTAACTGCATGCAGCTATAACTGGAGGTGGATACGTGCCACTGAGTTTGTATTAAGCAGACACTTTGGTTAAAGGGAGACGTCTAGGCCCCAGTCTAAAAAAAAAAAAAAAAGGAAAAAAAAGAAAAATCACGAAAAAAAGAAAGACTAAAACAAAAGAAAGAAAAAAAAGCAAAGTACTAAATGTGAAAGAACACTCCTTTTTAAAAATGGATTTGATGCTTGTTTCCTTTCCTGCTAGGCATCATTTAGCTAAATATTTGGAGGTCGCCCATGCAAAAAAGTTCTGCTTACATCATTAGTCACCTCTATTTGCCAGCAAATAAATCCCACTCAGCTGTTTGTTGAGCCAGCAGAAATATGGCAGGGCTAAAGGTTTTATTCTTAAAAGAGCCCTGATTGCGTCTCCCCATTCAGGCTCTGTTTTGTTTGAATACAAAGGGATTTACTGGGAGAGGAAGTATCCATTTCATGCCTGCAGATCAGAATTCAAAGACAAGATTTGACAGGCAGAGATACAGTGGGCAGGCAAAGGTAGTGATAAAAGTACTAATCACCCAATTTAGTGACAATTCCATTCACATGCCTCTCTGACTTGCCATATACCTTTTCCCTGGGATTGTTATGAACAGGACACTTGCACATCTATGTAGTGGTAGTTTATAGTGGTATAGTTTATATGTGGTACAGGTTTTTATCGGTAGTTTGATGCATTGTGATAATACCAAATAGACTCAGTTGTAGAAGGTTCTTCTAATTAGTTCTTCTATTAGTTTTCTAATTCAAGATTCTTACCTTTACATCGGTAGTTTTGGTAAGATAAAGCATGCAAAAAAGGGGACCATTTGCATGTCTAAATGCTACAGGATTCGATTTTCATTACATCATTTTCATTCACAATTGTATAATCAACAGCAATTTTTTTATCAACGTATTTACTCAAAGTTAAAATGATCATAAAAAAGTTGAAGCAACCTAAGGCTTAAAACCCAGGTGAATAGATGTAGTAAATTAAAATTAGTCTGACAGTACTTTAAGCCTGAAAGAAGGATCCAGACCCTTAGATTTAGGCCAGCACTGGTATGGCGTATGAGGATGTATTACAAAATCAGTACAAAAAGATGGCTGTATGTCTAATAATGACCAAACAGAAGAGCAATATAATGCTGTTCTCGGTGCAAACCTGAAATAAGTGCAGCCGCTCCCTGTTTATATCAGAATCAGGAGGCAGAAACATACTGCAATTCTGTATAATTTATCTTTCTGATTTACTGGAAGTAGAGAACTCCTCTTAAGTGGAAGGAGACAATTTTGTCCTTTTTCCTCAGAGGCAAAATCCTCCAAATATAATTTTAAGACATGAATTATGGTAGATGGCCTTTTCTCCTCATTCTGCTATTAGATTCTATCCCAGTCATATAAAATGTTTGCAAAGCAAACAGGATTTGACTGGTTTTCTGTCCATCATATGAAATAACCTCTGGAATGTTTGTATACATTATTACTATTACGACATTAAATTTTTAAGGTTTTTCTTTTTAGTAGATTCCTAAAAAGACCGTTAGTTTCGATGACTGATTTGCAATTTCATTCCAGCAGGAGCCATGCTGTTCACAGGTTTTATTTGGCTTAAAACAGTCATTAGGAAACTGTTTCACATCTTTCCCAATGTTCCTCAGTAAGAAATATTTTACAGAGGGAAACCCTGCCGCCAGCTGTATCATGCATTTGAAACCCACAAAGAACTAAGTTGAAACAAGGAGAATCAAAGTTTTCAATGAGAAATCCAATTGGCCTGCAGGATGCGATCCTGCTACGCAGTCAAGTACGTCCTGGTCCCACAACTGCTTCTTAATTCTGCACCATGAGGGGAAAGTACCTAAACAAGGAAGAAAAAAAAAATCTTCCAGAAAAGCTGAGCTTTTCCCATGATTTATTTCACTATTGTTCACAACCTTCTCCAGCTGGGACGTAACTGGCTGTAAAGTTTTGAACTCAATGGGAGTGAGACATGATATACTTTCTAAGACAAGCACCATCAATCATTTCAATCAAGCAGATATTTTTAGATTATTAAAGACTTTCTGAGTTTCAGTATTGCACCATATCGGGTAAATAGCTATGCATTTTTGCTACTATACCAAACATTTTAAATATTTTTATTTTAATATATCAAGCCCAGCATTTATCAGCTGTAAAGAACTGATAAAACTGACGGAAGATGAAAGTGAAAAAAGTATGTTTCAAACTAACATTGGTGATTAATCAAAGTGAGTTGCTCAAAAGTTCAAGATCTGGAGCACAGAAAACTTCCACCAAATTAGAAACCAACTCACATGTAATTCTAACATATCAATAATGATTTTAAGGAGGCAGTTTTAAGTATCATAGAAAAAAGGATTTCATATTGGCTTTGACCTTAAAATATTGGGTGTCCCTCTACATTTAAGCTAGAAATCCTCATACTCAAAAATGACCAGTAATTAACTTTGCTATATTTCTCTTTGTTTAACGAATACAAAGACTCTGCTATGCTCTGTGGAATTATAAGTAAGTGGATATTTCTCTTCTAAGAAATTTACAGTAAAAAGGCAGCACAGAAAATATTGTACACAAACCAAAGTGCTGGAGCTAGGTCACTTCATCACCATTCTAGGTCATTCTTATTTTTTCAGCCTGGTTTCCTAAGGAATCCTGTCCTGTTTGCTTGTGTGTCTGTTTATAATAAATGACCCTTTCACCTCATCTCATCCCAATAGATTTGATCCCATTAGCCAATACAAGAATAAAGCTGTTGGTAACTGGTGAGAGGTGGAACCCACCCAAAGGACAGAGTCCCTCTCTGACCTCTCACAGACAGAAAAATGCTGTAAGGATGACCCTCAGCGTAACCCAGAGCATCCCAACAAAAAGAAGATGGTTATGGTCAACTTGACTTCAGTAACATCTTCAGTCAGGGTTTACATTTTATAAATTGCTAGAGAATCACTCTTACAAATTACCAGAGAAACCAGTCCTTCAAGTTTCTCACCCTTATCGATTTTCTGGTGTTGAAAAAGCCAGACTGAAGCTTTTCCAATGTGTTGCACTATTCATCGAGTCTTGATCCATTGGAGTGCGCTGATGCGTATTTTCCTGCTACAGTCTTAGCATAGTCCCACCGAAAACATGATCAATGAGGAAGTTCAAATCCATTAGAAATCAGACTCACTTAGATTCAGCATATGCCCAAACTACTCATTTATGGTAATTAATGATACCACACCTTCCAGGAAGGATTATGTGTTGGGAATAACATGCAGCAAAAGAAATGCACAGAGATCACTTTGTGAGGACGTGGGACTATTCAGATAAAGGGATGATTCTGAGTTTGGGCAGAGCAAATAATCACGTGGTGAGCAAAGGCAGTGCTGGGTGAAGAGGAAGAGAGAAGGTCCAAAATAGAGGTAGGAGAAGAGGTGTCCCAGAATCCATTGGAGAACAAGACTGAACCCGATGGACAATATGAGCAGCAGCCAGAGCTGGACCTAAGAGGAGCAGAGACACAAGGGAGCAAGGAGTGGCAAAGGGAGTACCGCACCAGCAAAAGGGTTGCCACCACATGATATTCAAAACCAAAGCTAGAGCAGAGGCATGTGAAATGGGATTCTCACACGGCTATCTGCAAAACCTGGTTTGTCATTCCTCTGCTAGGATGGGAAGAGTGAAGTTTTGGAAGGATGACTGCTGATTAGAGGGAGGGGACAGAATATCTAACTTTTAAAGAGTTAGGTGAGACAGATGCCATCGTGAAGATGAGCTTGGAAGGAAACACACCACACTCACACTCACCCACACACACACCCCAGATGAAGAATAAGCAAGCTTCAACAATAACCTTCATGTGTAGGAGAAGAGAAAAGATTGGATGTGACATGGGAAACTGAACAAGGCAAATAGGGTGGAGAGAGGAATTTTTCCAGAAATGGTACCAGCAGAAAAAACTCAGGGTTAGTTTTCATCCTGTCAGTATTCAGCACAAGTGTTCATGGGGAAACATGCCAAAGAGACCACGGGAATTGCAAGACATAAGAACAGCACAGGGAGCAAAAAAAAAAGTTGCACTTGTCTAACAGATTCCTTCCTCCTTTTTATCTAAGACAGGACACCATGACAAATTATTTCTCAGGAGAAACCAGGAAGCTTTAAAGTGTCAGATTCTCTAAATGTCAGAAGTAAGACACCATCCTCATATTTTCACTATGCAGTCATTCTTGCAATGCCACACCACAATGATGGGCAAAATTAACAGAATGAAAAGACGGTGTCATCTAAAATAATACCACATGTGACTCAGCAGTTCTTACATACTTTGTAAAACAAATGCAAGTAATTCAGTGGCTCTAGAGCAAATACCCTCTGCTCAGAGTGAGCATTCAGCGAGGTCAGAAAGATTACTTGGTGAATAGGACTTAGGACTTGCTGCGGTGAATGAAGGCTGGCTACCTGGACGTGAAAATCCAGTATTTTCTTTTAAATTCAGATTCTCAATAACTATATATTAGGGAATGTCTAGATTTTTGTCTGAGTTTCCAGATTAAAACATAATGTGATGTTTCTGGAAAAGATTCTTGATTCTTGATAAGGGATCAGGCCCAGCCAGTATGGGTTCAT
>NW_010563003.1:0-11958 GCF_000687285.1 Phaethon lepturus
CGAGACGAGACGAGACGAGACGAGACGAGACTCCGGGGTGATTTTATTGAAGCCTTCCAGTCTTTAAGGGGGCTTATAAGAAAGATGGGGACAGATGTTTTAGCAGGGCCTGTTGCGATATGACAAGTGGTAATGGTTTTAAACTAAAAGAGGGTAGATTTTGACTAGGTCTAAGGAAGAAATTTTTTACAATGAGGGTGGTGAAACCCTGGTGGAGGTTGCCCACAGAGGGGGTAGATGCCCCATCCCTGGAAACATTCCAGGTCAGGTTGGACAGGACTCTGAGCAACCTGCCCTGCTCATTGCAGGGGGGTTGGACTAGATGACCTTTAAAGATCCCTTCCAACCCAAAGATTCTGTGATTCTATCACTCTATATTTACCACCTCTACTTCCCTTTGCTTGTTTTTGTTTACTTGCTTGTAGGCATGGAAATCTATAGATACATTTGAGAGACTGGTTTTTTGTAATGTTTTTGCAAGCTGTTTCCTGATGTCTGAAGACCCCAGGCTGACAAACATTATGTTCCTCCTCAAACTTCCTGGATTTCTTTCAGTGTTTCATAGTCAATATTTGGCTGCAGAGGAGATGACACTACTAGTGATATAGAAGCCTTTTGGTGATGTTGGTAGTTATTTAATATTTTCAATACTGTTTAGACATGGTAGAATGAAATGAAACTGAGAAAATAAGAGAATAATAGAAAGCGAGTGTTGCACACCTTTAAATATTATATGTGAAAGCTTATGGCAAAGATTGAATTTCTTATTTCTGCCCCCTTGCTTTTAATCCTCTTCTCCCTCCATCTCTCCCTACATTACATTGTCTATTGCTTATAAATCCCTATGGTTGGTTTGAGGCAGGCACTTTTTATTCCCCTCTCTATTGTAGCATAACTGCTGTAATCAAGATTTTAGTCTCATGAAAGCTGAGCAGGGGAGTTCTAAACCTTAAGCACCAGATGTGAAAGGCCAGCAGTGCAACGATCCATATAACCTTTCAAAACAGGCAGAAACAGTTAATGAGTTACTCCACAAACACCATTCACAGTGTTTCGCTCCAGTCTCTTAACTATCAAAACCTTATGTTATTCATTTTCCCATGTTTGAACATTTTTAGTGGAGTACACTTGCTTTTGAAAGATTTCAGCCTCTAGCACTCTGTGTTCTCTTCTAAAAAAAATATTTGTCTTTTCTTCCCCTAAGGTTTTTTGGTTTGAGGTTTTTTTGTGTGTGTGTGTTGTGTTTTTTTTTATTTTGGCACTTTGTAATTTATTACATTCCTTGCTTGCATGTACATGCACCTTGGCATTATGCTGCTTTAATGTGAAGACTGGGAACTCATGATACAACAGGTTTCCAAGGACTGGCAAGCATACATTTGCACAGAATATCTCAACAGATATCTGGCACTTACTATATATGGAGAAATTGCTAAAAACAACTTTGAGGAAAGAATCTGAAGAAATACTTTCATTAGCTTCCAAAACAGACATTCACATGTACATATATAGAAAGTGGGACAGCGGACAAATACATTGATTTGCCTGTAAAGCTCTTTTGAACCTGGCATGTGGTAAAAGTAAAAATGTCACCTAAAAAGAGATCCATCTGCCCTGGTTTAGGCATCTAACATGGTAACTAAGTTACAAAGTGACGAAGACAGTTACTACACTCTCTTTTAATAGTCACTGGAGAGAAATATCGTCTCCAGACAGCAATTCATCTCTTTCTAAGATAGGTGTCTAGGACAGATCAGATAAACTGCCCTCTGGGGATGCCTATGTCTCTTTACTGACTGTTAGGGGAATGAGAATAGCTTGGACTTGGTTATCCAACTTCTGTACTTCTGAAATGTGATGACTTTCATTCTGACATGGCCAAAGAACTGACACAAAATCGTTGGCCTGATAAAAAGAAAATAAATCCATTCCAGTTAAATCCTATAAATTTTATAACCAAGAATATGAGTGAATGAAAATTCATGAATATTGAAGTTATTTTTACCTGTTATCTGAGTTAATTTTGCTTGATGATACCATCAGCTTTTCTCATGCTAATTTGTAATACATCTTTTACAGGAAAACAGAAATTTATGACATAAGTAAGGTTTCCATATGAGACTACAGAAGTCTGGAAAAGAACTAGAGATATTACACCAGCCTTTAATGTTTATAATAATTGTTATTAGGTATAATTATGATATCTAATTAAAGGGTAATAATTTTTTATTTATTTAATTATTTCAAAGGCATCCAAGTGATGTAGGAACCAAGTCATGAATTTTGATTGGTTTTAGGCACATAACTGCTTCAGGCTGTCTTGAAAATCCTGCATTAGTAGTGTACATAGTCATATGATCATACATCTTCAAATCTGTCTCATGCAAAACAGTCCCATTGTGTCTAAATGTTGACTTCAAGGCTGCCCTTCACATGAGTAGTAATCACAGGATCAAGACCAAATTATATTGCTTTCAGGAAATGTTCTTTTCTGAAATCATATTTTCTTCCAGAAATTTGTAAAATTGTCTTTTCTTGTAAGGTCTAAACAAGGGAGGCTGTTGACAAAGACTTAGCTCTTCTTTCATCTTTGAAACTGCAAAGACAAAAAAACATACCATGGTGTTACTTACGGAAAAAAGAAATGTGTGCAAGAAGGGCTGGAGAATTGAGGCTGCACTGTACCCATGGGACAGAGGGCCACACTGGCAACTTCCCGGGAGCTTTGGGTAAATGCATGGTGTTTTTAGCACTAACTTTAGAAAACAACTTCTAGGCATAGATGCCCAAACCAGAAGATATGTTTTCAGAGCTGTGAAGAAAAGGTCATCAGTAAGAAGAAAATATCGGACTGAGGTGGTAATGCATATTATAGAGCTCAGATATGGACCTGGTAAATAATTGATGTATTCTGATGCATAAGGAAAGCAAGCATGCTATTCTTCAATGGCACAAGTGCCAACACTGTACAACAGAAGTCCCTTCTGATAATTTTGGATTAGACTTGGTCTAAAATTTATCAGTGAGATGTGTTTGTTACCAATAATAAAAAATTGCCTAGGATTAGATAAAAATGTAACAATTTTGATTAAAATTTTCATAAGAAAAACCAAATTTTACCTTCAGAGGAAGATGGGATGTTGGAATTTTGTTTTAGAATTCTGGATTTCTGATAAGCACTGTTTTATGTTGCTTAGTTTTGCATTCTTGTTTAATATGACTTCTTAATATGTCAGAACAATGATAAATAGAGGTAAAATAATAGGAACCTCATAATAAAGTTCTAAATAAAAAATAAAAAAGTTTTCTGAAGAAAAAAAAGATCAGAAGATGTAACTGCTCCATTTTCTTTATCTATTAAAAAATTTAAAGAATTATGATTTAAAATGAAAACAAATTTTGAGAGTGCTGAAATTTTCCTTCAATCTGAATAGCTGGAAATTTGTGTGATTGTACATCAGAGACATCTGATTGTGTGTAGTAAATTTAAGCCTTTTTTTTTTAAGACATCAAGTGGAAGAGAGACAGGAGGGGCTTTGGGGCCCAATGTCATTCATCACCTATGAACACAGCTGTACCTGTGAATCCGAGGAGGATTGACGCAGTCGCTCACACTTAGCCCTGTGCAGACATTTTTTGATAAAATTACTTTATATGGCCCATACAGTTAAAGCAGTTTGGCATATCTCCATTCAGAGCATGGTATGTTGATTGATATTAGTTTGTATTGGCCTCATTTTCTTTGTATTCCTTTGGGAAACAAGTCTCAAAGTGCCATTCCCATTTCACAACAGCTGAACCATTTCCCTAAACATTTTTGTGGGAATGTGGTTGAAAGAGGGCAGAAGAATGTAGTCTCTGAAAGAGGCAGCTTGGCATCTCCTGGTTTTCTCTATACCTACTTTTCACCAACTGGTTTAGTTCAACAACCCTCTTTCCCATGCCTTGCTCTTCTCCTCTACCTCCTGCTTTTAGTTTCCCATGTTTGGTCACTGACCTATTCAATACATAGTATATTTTTTGTGTGTGTTTGGAGAATGCCTAACAGAAAGACATTTTCATTGCTACTGGGAAGTCCAGAGGTCCTAGACAGAAAATTATAGGTCTAATTAGGAGTAAGAAAGGGTAAAGGACTTAAAGGACATAAAAAATTAAGACCTGGGTAAAGACATTTCTTGTGGATGTGGAAGATGGAGAGAAGAGGCAGAGGATCAGAAAATGAGACTGGGAATTGCTGTGGGTAGCAGAGAGAAAAAAGGATAGCGAATCATAGAATCATTGAATCATTAAGGTTGGAAAAGACCTTTAAGATCATCAAGTCCAACCGTCAACGCAACACCACCATGCCCACTAAACCATGTCCTGAAGTGTCACATCTACATGTTTTTTGAACAGCGCCAGGGATGGTGACTCCACCACTTCCCTGGGCAGCCTGGTCCAATGCTTGACCACTCTCTCAGTGAAGAAATGTTTCCCAATATCCAGTCTAAACTTTCACTGGCGCAATTGGAGAACATATCGCTAGTTACTTCGGAGAAGAGACCAACACCCACCTCACCACAGCCCCCTTTCAGGTAGTTGTAGAGAGCGATAAGGTCTCCCCTCAGCCTCCTCTTCTCCAGACTAAACAACCCCAGTTCCCTCAGCTGCTCCTCATAAGACTTGTGCTCCAGACCCCTCACCAGCTTCGTTGCCCTTCTCTGGACACGCTTCAGAACCTCAGTGTCCTTCTTGTAGTGAGGGGCCCAAAACTGAACACAGGATTTGAGCTGCGGCCTCAACAATGTCAAGTACAGGGGCACTATCACATCCTTAGTCCTGCTGGCCACACTATTTCTGTACAGGCCAGGACACTGTTGGCCTTCTTGGCCACCTGGGCACACTGCTGGCTCATATTCAGCGGGCCTAAACCAACCCCCCCAGGTCCTTTTCCTCTGGGCGGCTCCCCACCCACTCCTCCCCAAGCCTGTAGCATTGCATGGGGTTGTTGTGACCAAAATGCAAGACCTGGCACTTGGCCTTATTAAACATCATACAGTTGACTTCAGCCCACCAAAACAACCTGTCCAGATCCCTCTGCAGAGCCTTCTGTGTGTACAGAAAGGTGAATAGCTGAAAAAAGGTAGTACCTCTGTGTTCTACCTCTAAACATCAATCCAGTTATGCTAATGGAAAATGCTGTCTTCTTTATTTGGAAGCCAGTTCAGCTTTCAGTCTCTCCACTACATTACCAGTGAGTGCTTTCTTAACACCTGCCGTGTAAAGGATGTGCAATCCACATCTGCTACAGAGGATCGAAACTTCTCAGCAGCCAGTCATGAAGCAGTATTTCCCAGTCAGACTTCCTGTAGCAAAATCATAGAATCCTAGAATTTTTGGGTTGGAAGGGACCTTTAAAGGTCATCTAGTCCAACCCCCCTGCAATGAGCAGGCACATCTGCAACTAGATCAGGTTGCTCAGAGACCCGTACAACCAAACCTTGAATGTTGCCAGGGATGAGGCATCTACCACCTCTTCGGGCAACCTCCACCAGGGTTTCACCACCCTCATCATCAAAAATTTCTTCCTTAGATCTAGTCTAAATCTACCCTCTTTTAGTTTAAAACCATTACCCCTTGTTGTATTGCAACAGGCCCTGCTGAAAATACTGTCCCCATCTTTCTTAAAAACCCCCTTTAAGGACTGGAAGGCTGCAATAAAGTCATCTCTTCTCCAGGCTGAACAACCCCAACTCTGTCAGTCTGCCCTCATAGGAGAGGTGTTCCGTCCCTCTGATCATTTTGGTGGCCCTACTCTGGAGCTGCTCCAACAGGTCCATGTCTTTCTTGTGCTGGCTCCCGAGCTGGATGCAGGACTCCAGGGGGGGTCTCACCAGAGTGGAGCAGAGGGACAGAATCCCCTCCCTCATACTGCTGGCCACGCTGCTTTGGACGCAGCCCAGGATAGGGTTGTCCTTCTGGGCTGCAAGCACACATTTGCTGGCTCATATCCAACTTTTCATTCCCAGCTCCTTCTCGGCAGGGCTGCTTTCAATCCCTTCATCCCCCAGCCTGTATTAATAGTGGGCATTGCCTCAACGCAGATGCAGGAACCTGCACTTGGCCTTGTTGAACCTCATGAGGTTCACATGGGCCCATGCCTCGAGCTTGTCCAGGTCCCTCTGGATGGCATCCCGTCCCTCAGGTGTGTCAACCACACCACTCAGCTTAGTCTCATCTGTGAACTTGTTGAGGGTGCACTTGGTCCCACTATGTCATTCATGAAGATATTAAAGAGTACTGGTCCCAGTAGGGACCCCCGAGGGACAGATCTCATCACCAAACTCCATCTGGACATTGAGCCATTGACTACTACCCTCTGGATGTGACCATCCAACCAATTCCTCATCTACCCGACAGTGTCCACCCATCAAATCCATACCTCTCTAATTTAGAGAGAAGGATGTTGTGGGGGATCCTGTCAAAGGCCTTACAGAACTTCAAGTAGATGACATGAGCAGCTATTCCCTTGTCCACTGATGAGATCTCCATCATAGAAGAACACTGGGCTGGTCAGGAAGGGCTTGCCTTAGGTCAAGCCATATGCTGGCTGTCTCAGATCACCTCCCTATCCTCCATGTGCCTTAGCAGAGCTTCTAGGAGGATCTGCTCCATGATCTTCCCAGGCACACAGGTGAGGCTGACAGGTCGGCAGTTCCCAGGATCCTCCTTGCTATCCTGTTTAAAAATGGGTGCATTGTTTCCCTTTTTCCAGTCTGCAGGGACTTCCCCTGACTGCCAGGACTTTTCAAATATCACAGCGAGTGGCTTGGCAACTACATCAGCCAATTCCCTCAAGCCCCTGGGATGCATCTCATCAGGTCCTATAGACTTGTGTACATCCAGGTTCCTCAGGCGGTCTTGAACCTGATCTTCTCTTACAGTGGGAGGGACTTTTCTCCTCCAGTCCCCCTCTTGCAGGCCATGAACTTGAGAGGTGCGGGAAGAGACACTGCCAATGAAGACTGGGGCAAAGAAGTCGTAGAGTACCTTGGCCACCTTCTCATCCATAGTTATCAATTTGCCAGTCTTGCTCGTCAAGGGGGATACACTTTTTCTGACCTCCCTTTTCTGGCTGACATACCTCTAGAAGCCCTTCTTATTATTCTTTGCATTTCTTGTTAAGTTCAGCTCCAGACATGACTTGGCCCTCCTGACCCCATCCCTACACAACCAGGCAGCATCCCTGTACTCATCCCAAGATAAATTTTTTCAAGTACTCATGTACTCATTCTAGGTACTCATGTGCCCTGTACTCATCCCAGGATTTACTTGTTTGTACCATGGATTAGCAATTCGCAGTTATGTCCTTCATGTTGATAATTTCCAATTAGTTCAGCCATTCCCCTAGGGATTAATGAAACAATTTCTCTGCAGAATAGAAAATACTGGCCTTCTTAAACAGCATTTTCTACCTCAGGTTGAGTTTGAGCCCTCTATCACTGTGAAAAACCTATTAAGTTTAGTGAAAAGACTCATCATAATATGTGAGGTGCTAGAAAATCAGGCATTTATATGGAATTTAGACCAGTGCACACAGTATGTGGGTTATTTTGGCAACGGGATAAAATGAGAGGATATTATCTCAAATAGGAAGTCCATTACAGCTAAATCATAAAGCTTGTCTGCTAATTAAATCAAGTCTACTTTGGAGGCCATTTGTTAGAGACCATGAATCTTACTGAATCTTCTTAATGGTTTATGAGGTAAATGAATGAGAAATGTAACTGATGAAGAAAGGTAAGATTGGTGGATTTAGCTGTAGGATTTGATTGCGCTAAGCCAGAAAGCACTATCTATTGTTTTTTCATTTTTCATTTCCCCATCCTTGAAGGGATGTGTTTTTCACTATTGATCACTGTTTCTGCCTTTCTGTGACTGTTTTTTATGGTTTCAGTTCTTTTCACTCAGTATTTTTACCGGTCTCTTTAGTGAAAAGCAAAGAGCTTTTGTACTTCCAGTTTGTAAAATATTGTTTTTCTGTAGGAATTTTATGAGTTGTTTGCGTTTCTTCACTAAGAAGATCATACTGCTAAGGATCAGAGAGGAAATATTTTGGTAACAGATAGAGAAATATGCAAATGTTAGCTTTTCTAGCAACTTAAGCATGGCTAAGCAAAGCTGCAGATTCTCATATTCATTATGCACAAATAATACCTCCAGAGGTATTTATGTTGTATTTTTAGAGCAGCCAAGCATCAATAATTTAAGAGAAATATTCTGCTGCCAAAGATGGAGCTTGAGGAGAACATATAGCTCTGCATATGATCTCTGTGTGGAGACTGCACAGTATAACGTCTGTGAATATAGACTGATGCATGCAGATGGCTGGAAGAGGGATCCATGGGGCATACCTCAGAGGAAAATTTTTCTCTAAAATCTTCTCAGAGTAACAGGGAAAGGTTAGGGAGAGACGGGGCCTCGCATAGTGATCGTGAGAACTGTTTGGCCATACAGAATACTGTAAACTCCCTTCCATAATTTCTCAAGGCACAAATGAGCTCTTACAATTCCTCTCACATACTATATTGCTACATAGCTAAAGAAATTGAGTAAGCTGATTTATAACACTTACAGCCAGGTATCTTGTTTTTATATTTTGGCATGTCTCATGTTCTCTGATATTCATTTGATGTATTTACTCAGTTGTAGCTTGGTAATGGGTAATTCCCATAATCAGTTGTCATATTTTTCCTGTAGGGCATGGAAGGATGCTGCCTTATTTGTCGTATTATATATAACTGAAAAGAGTTCTGTGTATGTGGGGAGAAGGGTATTCACAAGTTTGATCATGAGTTGTTCTTTTGGCTGCTCTGCTTAAGGAACGTGTCTGTACTAAGTCAGATTTCTTTAGCAGAATAGATTCATAAGCATTCTTTGTCTTTTCTGTTTTTAAATAGGACTAAGTCCAGGTAGTTTTCTCTTAGACTAAAAGGCATTAGATATGTATCTGATCATTATGTGCTATTAGAATATAGAAAAGAAACAGCACACAGAAATCTTCTTTAAAATTATTAAATCAGTTGCAGATGCAACCAGCAAAGTTAGCAAATTATGTTAGACTAATGGTGGTCACCAATTTGCATCCTTTCCCTTCCTAAGCACAGCTTCTGTACTGAATGATATGGCAGATGCCACAGAAAAATAATGAGTACTTACGTTATGCGTTATGTCAAATTACGTGTCATGACTATGAACCCCTGGCAGAGGTGACACGCCTGACTGTATTTTTCAGAAAGAAGAGGGCCAGCATGCAGGTAGAAGCTCAGCTGGGAGCTGAGAGTCCTCTTCTCAAAGGGCAGCCTCTCACCCCTAATATTCATCTTCCAGCTGTGCGGCTGGCCGGATGGAGGGCTCAGAGGCATTGCTTCCCCCAGCTGCACCGCTCCGCGCGCGGCTGCTCCAGGTCCTGGTTCTGCGGCTGCCAGCGTTAGAGAGCAGTGACCCCAGGACGACGGGTGCTGCTCGGCTCCCGCTCTCCTTTCTCCCCAGCGTTCATGGCAATGGAGAAGTCCCCAGACCGATTTGGGGACAGAGAAAATCCATGAAGGAGATCCCTTGGTTTCTTTTTCCTCTTTCACATCTTCCTCCACATTTCTGGCTCCTTTGCTGCATTCTCAGCTCTGTGTGGTGCCTCGTCCACTCCTGCTGTTTTGGGAGCAGTGTGAGTCTACATACATTTAGCTAATACTTTGGATTTTGTGGAACAGAAGCAAGAGAAAGGAACTGGTGGTTTGTAACAGTTTATTCTCAGTAAAACCTGAGTAGAGTTTCACACATACAGAGACTTTGATATTTGGAGCAGGGAACTCCCTCAGGCAAGATACTCATTTCGTGGCTTTTTATTTGGGCTGTGAAATTCTGCTCAGCTTTCACTGGTAACCAAAACTTGTAAAAGGCCCCATGTATTTTTGTTAGACTGCCTTCTGAAAGGAGTTTCTACTTTCTCCTACTGCAGTTTACCTTACTTTAAAAACAGACCCTTAGATTTTCTCCTAAGACAGTGTTTCAGAAACGTATGGTAAGTTTTAGGGTTTCCTAGTATATTAGAAACCACCTTAGGTGAGGGTGGGATTTAATTGTTTTGACTCTAGGTTGACAGTTCGAGCCTTCAGTTACTGCATGCATCTGGGGTGGATTGAGACTCGTTTGCCATGTATCTCCCAAACAGATAACTTTCCCTTGTGTGCAGATCAGCTGTTCTGCTTGGTGTTGGAGGGTAGGATTGGGAAGCAACGGCTCCGGCTTGTCCTCGCCTGTGTCTCAGCTGTGGGCTGGGGAATTGATTTCATGGAGTTTCATGCTCTGCTGTCACACCTGGTGAGGTGAGCAGTTCCTGGATATTTTGCAGGCTATTTTGGCTTAAGTGAATGACTGTCTAATATTTCAAAAGAGATAAACTCTCTTGGCCTACATTAGATGGTTTTAAACATATCAGCTTTCTACAGGAATTATCTTCCTATATCCAGTACAACATTGTTTTGTACTGTTTTTTAAAATGAAACTTCGTTTTAACCCAGGCGGTCTCTCCCTCAGGTCTGAAAGCTTACGCCAGGCACATCAGGGTACTGAAGCAATTCACTGCAGATGGACTCTTTTCTCTTGGTAACTAAAACTTTGCCATTGCAGACTTGTCACTCTGATCGACTCCTTTTAGAGAGCATGTGAGGGAATTCACTGGAAGAAAATATGGCTGAATACAGGCATAGTTGATTCAGGGTGAATGTGCAGTGCTGAATGGATAAACTATGTGACCTGCCATTCCCACTGCATGAGTTGCTGCCATGAAGTATTTTGCCTCATGATAACTTCTTGACTTGCAAATGAAGATGCAGCTTTGAAAAGCAGAGACCTCTGTTTCCAGCCACTGGTGGGGTCTCACGTTTCAGTCCTCGTTTGCTTTCTCAGACACCTTTTGGGCAATCCATGTTATTCACAGACATAAAGAGTACTGCAATTTCACTGACTTTTATGTGAGTTTCTTAGAACTTCAGCATAAATTGTACCAGAATCCAGCTTAGTATTTTGAACAACACCAAACTAACATTTTTACTGGTTATGAAAACTCTGGATTCCATTTGTATTCAGGACTCTGACCCTATCCCACTTAGCAGTCTCTTTGATATCAGCTATAAAAAGAAAGCTTCGCAGTTTTCCAGTAAAGAAGAGTTTGGTTTATCCTTTTCATCACCTGATAAATACTAGAAGAGTTTCAGTGCAATAACAAACGATAAAAAACAGAACAGGAATAAGGATAAACTTTTATTCTTTTAGAAACAAACCCATTTAGCTTTCCAATGAGACACAAAAGGCTGCTTTTTGTTTCAGCATTGGAAAGCCTCTAACTTTATTTGTAAACACTAGTAATTCATGTTTCACTTTACATTTATCTGAGCAACAATATAAACATTGCAAACACTAAACAAGGAAACAAAAGTTTTTATATAGCTAACTGAGTATTGTATGTGAATAATGCTCCTGAATTTCAGGTGTGGGGCTATCATTTTTCTTATTATGTTCATATCATGATCAGAAATACCACAGCGGAGAGAGGGAAGTGGTACTGTAACAGTTGTGCTAATTCAACAATTTGTCTAAATTACTTCTTCTGAGGCAAATGTAACTAAAGAACTTATTACTGCTTGTTCCACATTTATGAAATAGTTGTTGATTACACATCATCCCTGGATGGGGAAACCAAGTTTAGCCCAATTCCCTGGTTTCTTGCCTATAAAGAAGAGGTGGGCACCATGTTACTCTGAAAAGCAACCATCAGTCTCATGAATAAAGTCAACGAGTGACAAAACTCCCAGTTGAATTCGAAGCTTTTCACTTCCAGATATATGTCAATTTTCTTCCTTCTAAACATTTTTCAAAGCCACATATTTTGACTGTGGACGTTGTCTACCTGGACTTTAG